>NW_015386531.1:29946-86029 GCF_001527695.2 Protobothrops mucrosquamatus
ATAGTAGCATGAGTAAAATGTAAATACTGAATTGGATAGGGTAAGATTGTGTCCAGGGAATTTAAATTCATCTTTTCATTTATAACTTTACAATTTTTGATATGTGCATTATGTAAAAAAAGGATACCAAATAAAATTAAATATGTTCCTTGCCTTTATTAGCTTCAGACATTTTTACATTGCTGTGTAGATTTTTGAGAATTTTGCCAATTCACCTCTTTAAAAAAGAATCAGGAACACCAGTGAGATCATTCTAATTAGAAGTGTTAATTGGACTTTATACTCAGGTCAAAGGCCAAGACTATATAATTCTTCCATACACACCTTCACCTGCATCTTTAATAAATCACTAGAGATGTGTTATGTTCCTTCTTGCTTCAAATACTCTACTATCATCCTGGTGCTGAAGAAACCCTCCATCAAGGAGCTGAATGATTACAGACCGGTTGCTCTGACATCCGTAGTTATGAAAACCTTTGAAAGGTTAGTGCTGGCCCACCTGAAAACCATCAGGGGTCCGCTGTTAGACCCCTTGCAATTTGCCTACCAAGCAAATAGACCCGCAAATGATGCTGTTAATATGGCTCTGCACTACGTCCTACAACATCTTGAACATCCAAGGACCTATGCAAGGTCCTATTTGTAGATTTCAGCTCAATATTCATACCATCATTCCAGATATTCTTCTAACTAAACTGATTCAGATAGCCATGCTTGACTAAACTTCTAAGTCGATCATAAGCTTTCTAACAGACAGGAACAAGCAGGTGAAGCTACGCAAAATCACATCAGATACTTGTACAATTAGTACAGCCCCCACCCCACTTCTCTTCTCTCTATATACCAACGACTGCATCTCAAAGGATCCTTTTGTTAAAGTACTAAAGTTTGCAGATGACACAACAGTGATTTGTCTCATTCGAGACAATGCAAAATCTGCATACAGATGGGAAGTTGAACAACTAGTCTTGTGGTGTGGCCGGAACAATCTTGAACTGAACACACTCAAAACTGTAGAAATGATAGTAGATTTTAGGAGAAGCTCTCCTATTCTACCACCTCTTACAATATCTGACAACACTATCAACAATAGAGACCTTCAAGTTTCTAGGTTCTATAATATCTCAAGACTTAAAATGGACACCTAACATCAAAAATGTCATCAAAAAAGCACAACAAAAAAACTTGTGCCAACTCAGAAAGCTCAGACTGCGCAAAGAGCTGCTGATACAGTTCTACAAAGGAATTATTGAGTCTGTCATTTGCGCCTCTATAACTGTCTGGTTTAGCACTGCAACCGAACAAAACAAACATACACTTCAACAAATAGTTAGAACTGCAGAAAAAACAATTGCTAACAGCCTGCCTTCCACTGAGGACCTGTACACTGCATGAGCCAGAAAGAGGGCTGTGAAAATATCTATAGACTCCTCACATCCTGTTTCAACTTCTTCCCTCAAGACGACACTATAAGGCATTGCACACCGAAACAACTAGACACAATTTTCCCCATGCCATCACTCTGCTAAACAACTAATTCCCACAATACAGTCAAACTACCTAGTACGGCTTGTATTACTATTATCCTTCTCATCCTTCCTATTACCTGTCTCCTAACCTACTTATGACTATAACTTTGTTGCTTGTATCATACGATTTATATTAATTGTTTTATTTGGTATCATAGTATGATTTATGTTGACTACTTATTTAGTATCCTATGACTGTCACTGAGTGTTGTATCTTATGATTTATGATGAATGTATTTTATGATTATAATAATAGTTTATCACTTGTTGCTTGTATGTACATTGAGAGCTTATGCAGCGGAGACAAATTCCTTGTGTGTCCAATCACACTTGGCCAATAAAGAATTCTATTCTATTCTATTCTATTCTATTCTATTCTATTCTATTCTATTCTTCCATACAAGTTTGATAACTATTGTCTTGAAGAATATTTGGGCTGAGACAGTGTGACTGCCTAAAATGGAATTAGTACTTACAGTCTCCTGGTTTTTAGGCTTGTGGCATAACCATTAGATTAAACTGTCTCCAAATATATATTTAGAATTTAAATTTAATAAGAAATAAATTAGACTGACCTTTTAAATTTCAACTTCTATGATTTAGCCAAAGTCAGCTGGCAATAAGACTGGAAGCTAGAGATGTAATGGATCCAAGACTTAAAAGCCAGTAATACAACCTGTCCCTCTTATACACCCATTGTTTGTGTCCTTATTCACATAAGCAGTACATGAGGGGTAAGATATTGAGTAAAATTATTTTCTATATTAAAGTAAAAAAGCAAAATATAAACAGTATATATGTATCATTTATTACTCCATGATGTTGTCAGATTTTGGTGAGTCTAGCATAGTAAGAAATCAATACATTCTTCCAGATTCTGATACCGAACATAATCCATTGTGAAGTACTGTTAAATCTAATTGCAATGGACCTGCGAAAGAGCAAATTGTTCTTAAATCAATTCTAAAAATGGAGAATATCTTCCAGTTCAACAATTCCTAACTTATTGTCAAATAATGGAGCGCAGGATTTTTCATTCAGTAATTCCAATTAAGGATGGAACTTTTTAAATACAGTGCAATTAGATATAAACAATCAATACTGCCATATGACGTAATTAAATGGGACTCTATTCCAGATACTATTAAGCACGCGCGTGCGCGCACACACACACACACACACACACACACATTCCCTTTTCAAAATCATTCCCACCATAGGATTGCTATGCATTCTGAAAATGGAGACAAGGCACAAGTAAAGCTCAGACTTTCTTAGATGTATTCATCATGGCATCTTTGGGGTTAACTTAAATAGTTTACTCTATGAACCTGGAAAGTAAACTCTGTTATACAGGAATTATGGTGCATACATATATCCAATGGATATTGAGACCAAGCAGATACACACACACACACACACACACACACACACACACACACACCTTCAATATCTGACCCTAAATCTTGGCAACTTTATCTTTTCCATATCTGGGAACTAGATTTTGATGCAGTTATTAATTTCAATACTTGTGAATGTCCAAAAATTTGCAGTGCAGACAGATAGAGAGACCTGTTGGTAGTCAGATTTATGTATAGATCTACACCCACTAAACCACTTAAGTATGTGCATTTGAGAAGCTGTAAAAGAGTATGCTTAAAACATAACATTTTAGCAGATTGATATTAGGGAATTTTAGAAAAGCCATTTAACCTTTTTGGGGTTAATACAGGAGGGTGGTAGCATTGCAATGTGAGGTACCCAATACTCCCTATACACAGTTGAATGCATTGCCCCCTCTGGTGGCCATATCCATGGTATCAGTGTGAATAAAAAATACATACAGTGTGTAAACTACTCTAAATGAACAGAAGTCCTGGACAGTTTAACTGAATTAGGTAAACAGAGGCAAAGACATCTTGTGAGATAAACTTATGGCCTTCATCAAAGATAAATACCTGTTCCTGATCATTAGTAAGCTCCTTACAAACATAAAATATTTAGAATTTACTTATATGCAGAAAGAACTCTTTACATCCTGAACCAGAGAGTGACTTAGAATTGCTATTTAATAACATCCTTATTTTTCAAACTCTCTATTACAGTAATTGTAAATTAAGCCAGGAAGTTGTGATTTTACCATATTCTTGCTCTAAATCCTAAAATTATAGGGCAAATAATTGGAACATCTAGGATGGTGCATTAACCCAAGTTAAATGTTTTAAACATCTTGAGGTAGCATCATTGCCTAACGCATCCAAGCCATCTTCTGAAGTGCAGCTAGCACAGAGAAAATGCTGCAACTACTTTCACGTTTTTTTAGTTTGAAAAACAGTTTCTACCACAAACTACAGGTAGTCCTCAAATTATTTAATTAGAAACTGTTTGAAGTTATGAAGAAAGTCCAATCCTTGAATTTAAGACTGATTCTTGTGCTTACGACCGTTGCAGCACTCCCCATGGCCACGTGATCAAAATGCAAGCACTTGCCAACCAGCATGTGTTTTCAATGGTTGCAGCATTCTGGGGTCACGTGGTTGCCATTTGCAAGCTTCCCAGCTGCATTCCAACAAGTGAAGTCAATGAGAAAAGCTGAATTGGCTTAACAACCGCTTGATTCACTTAACAACTGTGATGATTCACTTAGCAACCACAGCCAAAAAGGTGGTAAAATTTTATGTGATTCATTTCATGAATGCCTTGCTTAGCCAAAGAAGTTCCAATCTTAATTGTGCTCATAAATCAAGGATTATTTAATTTCAACTACGCCTCCCCACCAAAATTGTTTCAGTTCTGAAGGGGTTTTCCTATGGTGTCTTGTCCCTTGAGGTTGACCCATGCAAGTGAAGGGTTGGTGTTTTGCTAGCAGTCTTTGAAATATTTATTTATTTATTAAATTTGTTTGCCATCCATCTCGCCACCAGGCAACAAGTTTACTGCCAATGGGACTGGCTCCCCTAAATTTTATTCAGGTTGGTAGCGCACTTATTTACGATAAGTTGTAGAGTTATCAAGTCTTGGACACCAAATGGTAAAATTAGTTGAACTTCTTCTTGTAAAGTGTTGGATGTGAATCAGAGTTTGTAGCTACTTAAATGTAATGTTGTATCTTGGACCCTCTTCTGCTACCAATGTAATCTTTCTGTCTGGTGTGCTGGAAGGCAGTTTTAACAAAACTCCTTTGAGCAGCAGCACTGCCCTTGTTCCACAGATGTCAATAAAAAGGTTGGGCGTACTGCTATACTGCCATAATCTGTGCAGTAAACTTATGATGCCCTGTTGGCAAACATTTGAAACTACCCAGATGAATTTCTGTGCATCTTATACTTGGAGACAGTCATCCTGCTATTCCTTGTAAAATAGCAACATTATATGCAACAGCACATAGAGTATTATATAATAAGAGACATCACTAGTGATACTGGATAATCAATCTCTTTCAGAAGTTGTGGTTTTACATTACTATTTGTTTTATTACACATTGTTTTATACTCTGGGTGTTTTCTTGTTCATAGGCTACTTTTGATGGTTGGCCTTGGGCCATTCATTTAAAGCAGGGGTAGTCAACCTTGGCTCTTTTATGACTCGTGGACTTCAATTCCCAGAATTCCTGAGCCAGCATAGCTGGCTCAGGAATTCTGGGAGTTGAAGTCCACGAGTCATAAAAGAGCCAAGGTTGACTACCCCTGATTTAAAGGATGCTAGAAGAATGGCAGCGAGGCTTTCTTCATCTGATACCAAATTCATAGCTTTGTAACAATGTAATTAACAGCATGTTTAAACATTAGGAGATGGTGTAGTGCAGGGGTAGGCAACCTCGGCTCTTTTATGACTCATGGAATTCAACTCCCAGAATTCCTGAGTCAGCATAGCTGACTCAGGAATTCTGGGAGTTGAAGTCCATGAGTCATAAAAGAGCCGAGGTTGCCTACCCCTGGTGTAGTGGAAAGCACCAGCTCCTTTTTACGGTTTGGATGTATGTGTAACAAGAGCTGGAATACCCCAAACACATCATGTTTCCCAATGACAGGAAATTAAAGTCTAGCACTTTCTACATAGGGAAACCTTGGACGTGAACTAGGCCATTTCAACCTAAGAGTATGTGCTCCTTGTCTCTCCATATTGGTTGATGTCAGGGGGGAAAAAACCCTAGTTTTACTGCTAAATTTTTATGGACATGAACTATATACAGAACCAAATTGGGGGGGAACTGCATCTATCAATCTGTAGCAGTAAAAGGTTCTGCCTCTGCTTTGTCATATCAATGAGAGAGAACAATCTTGTGCTGTCAAAAGTGACTTGATTATATAGACATAGAGTCAGTTGACGGTGAGATAGGTGGCACAGAAATTTAACAACAACAACAACAATATCAACACGTTTAAATCTTAGGGGTTTCCCACCAATAAAGTTCCATCCAACTCTATAAGCATGCCAAATATTCAAAGCTACTTTCCTACATTATTTGAAGGTAGAAGCTGAAGATAATTTGTATTTGATAATTTTCTGAATTATTGTTCTTGTATTATTTTTATACTACTGATGTCTTTATTTAGATTTATTGTACGCCATCACCACCATGGATTCATTTATAAAATGGTGTTCTATTAAACAAACAAATAATTCATTCCAAAGATGAGAAGAAACTTCAAAGTAGCCTGCACCTCTAAATTCCATATAGTAAGATTGATTTGTCCCTCATAAAATAGCATATTTAATATGAAACAGATTCTGCTAGCTGATTCTATTGCCATGTGAATTATGACAGAACTGAAACTGTTTATTATGTAACAGTAGGTTAAATTACAAGTTCTTTAAAATTTATAGATTTATTCCAGATATTTGTCAATAGAATTATTTCTCTATTAAAATTATCATGGTTTTACAGATGAAATTATCATTATACAGAGGTTGGAGTAATCTCATCACAATAAAATCATAAAAAATAACTTACCAATGGAATCAGGATTTTTTTCTGGTTACGATACCCCAGTTTTTTCTTCCTTATGGTTGTAATTATAAAACTCACATATTTTAAGGAATAGGTGCAGGTAATATGGAAACGTGTCTACCTACATTCCCCAAATAACTGGTCATAAATAATCATCTTGCATTAAGTGTGTAAGAGAATGAGCCATGTGGTCAGACATAAAGAGTTCTGTGTTGTGTTAAAACATTTGCCAAGATTGTACAATGTAGTTTTTGCAAATAAAACTTCTCCTGGAAGAGATGGTCCTATAACCAAATAGATGCTCTTGCTGTATTCTGTTCATTAGGAATGGTTCATATTCTGAGCAATCCAGTTCTCAAAGAAATAAAGTCAAGCAGATTGACATTATATTTTGGTCCATTATCTTGCAGTGGCAAGTATATCAAAACTATCTTTACTCAGATTTTTCTCTTTAAACATTATAACTGTTCTCCATTATACACAGAGTAGTTACTTGTCTGTTATTATATTGCTTATAGTTATCAAAGCTGATATTTGCTTTCAAGCAATTGAATCCAAAATCTAACCAAACTGTTATGATCAGGAAGATCTGCTTCACTGACACCAACAGACAGAAAAATAAAATAAATTAATAAAATAAAATCCAAATGATGGTGCTTAGTGATGAGGGAATAGTGATGAGATTGTAAAGGCATGACTCTGAACTCATATTTTGTGTTATTTTCTTGATGCATGTCAAAGTTATAAGTGTGCTCTAAAACAGCATTTTGGTGGAACTGTTGGTTTTCAATCCATTCTGCAGTTTGTGCTGCCTGAACAAAGTCTAACAGTCTGCAGATGGATATTTTAGTTTTCCTAAACACACAAGCTTTTTACTTAGTCTAATTCAATGACATTTCTTCTTCTTTGCTTCTTGCTTCTGATAAAAGGTTGCATAACTAAAACACATCATGAAACCATTTGATAAGAGTAACACAAGAAAGCACACAGTAATATCAATCAATATACTTTGCTTAACATATCTAAATATATATCCAAATAATCTCAATCGTGTATGAAATAATAGATGGTGCTATTATTTCAGCACAGGTCATAGGAAGTGAGCATGATCATATGCTTTATTTTTTATATATAATTTTCTCTCATTTTTTGCAGTTACATTTTTGTAAAGTTATTTGTCTTAAATTTTCAGATTAGGATTCTTATGGGCATATTTGATTTGATTTGTTGCATTCATTACAGCAGATACTGGCAAAAAAAAACCCGCACCAGAACTATCAAGACGAACATTAAATCTTTTCAAATTACCCCCAAAAAAATCTTCTTTAACTCTCTCCATGTCTTCCTCTCCGCCTAGGTTCTTTCCTGTTTCTGTTCTGAATGCCATTTTGGAGTAGATCCTGCTTAGCCTCCAATCAACATTTCAAGCACTGGGATCATGTTTGATATTGTCAGATGGCCTGGAAAATTAAAAACCCAATTAAAGGCTCAGCACGCAGGTCAGCTCTTCTGCATATCAAAAGGCTTCCTCTGGCTATTCTGTTCAAATTGTATCTGTTAACAGCTCACTTTGCAGAAAGTGAAATAGCACAGCATTTATGAGTAATAAGTACCTTCCAGCTGATACATTTCAAACATAAACCACTTTCATGGCCCCGGCAAAAAGTACAAGTCATAATCAAATTGTCAATTTTTTCCTGTGAGATGCATAGATCTATTGTAACTGTGATTGTTAAAGAAGGAAATGCATTTTATTCACATGTTGGGAAAAAAGGATGCACAATTTCCCTACAATTAAAGATTTTTTTTTGTCACATTTTACTGCCTTTCCTTTACATTTCTAAATAGTTACTATAATTGATTTTCGGGTTGCATTCAATTTTTTTTTTCTTTTTGTAGAAGAATCATTTATAGTTTTTATGTAGTGGAAGAAATGGTTGAAGTGAATAGCATTTTTGTTTAGCTGGGGTATTAATGTTCACCCAAATGTTTATAATGTGAATGTGCAAAGCACTAAAAGCTTTCGAGCGAAATGCAAATTAGCAGCGCGCTCAAATGACATTTTTAGAAGGAGTTTTCATCTGTCAATGTGGCATAATATTAAGTCAAACTGAAGTCACTACTTCCACTACTGGCCATTGGAAGAAAAAAAAATGTGTAAGATACTAGGCTTGACAGAAGAGAAAACAAACTACACAAATATTTTTCATCATATTATATTAACCAAGCAGCTGCTTCAAGATTCTACAAGTTAGCATCTAATGTCTCTTTTTACAATATGTGAGTATATGCAGTGTCAAAAATCTAAATTCCTGGGTTTTACATAATGTATTAAGGTCCACATATGAGATAAGAAAGATTTTTTTTTCAAAGTCATGTCATGTGATATAATAGCACAAGCCCCGCTCAAAAGGGGAGAGAGAGGAATTCCAGGAAATGTTATTATTGACAATAAAGAAAACCATTACTATAAAACAGAGGTTTTTTTAAAAATTTAACATTTTAGCATAGTAGGCAATTGGGTTTTCTCCAAATAAAGGGTCTTTTGATGAAGCAATTAATATTAAAAACTCAGAACAACAAGTAATTGATATCAGATCAAAATATTAAACGTAAAGGTCCTTATGCTGAAGATGCTACAAAGGAGTCTGAAAATAGACATTTTCTTGCCTTCTCGCTCTTTCTTTAACAAGATTTACATTTTGGATGGCAGCTATTTTTGTTCTGGTTTGACTGGCATAAAGCAGTTAAATGTGGCTTTTAATTTAATTTTATGTTAGCAATTTATGCCTTAATTATAGTTTATTATGTTGGAATGTTTTCAGATTTGACTCCCAAGGTCCTTCAGTTTGAACAGTGGTATGCTTGTTTGGGTGGAAGCAAACCTTTATTGGAGTTTCTCTACAATTAAGCCTGCTTAGAGTGTAACCTTGCAGCCCAACCCTATACATGTTTGCCTAGAGGCAATGACATCCACAACAGGAGGGAACCACTGTTAGTACCTTGAAAAACAGATATATCTAAAATTTGTTTCCCTGATGCAGAGGTTGGTTGGAAATGGACGTAATAAGCTATCCCCAATGTTATTCAATGAAGTCTTTGTATTGCATCAGAACCCATGTGTATTCATACAGATATTTGGATTGCAAACGTACCCCTTCTTATGATGTTCTAATATTGTTTCTAAACAAACAAAGGCCCTCTTCTATTTTTTCCTCCTCACATCTCAAACTTTTGAATGTTTAATAATGCAAATGTTCCTTATCATTTGGGGCCATTTCAAGAAAAAGACGAAAGTTATTAAAAAAAAAAAAGGTAAACATTTCCAAATTGCTTATCTCTGATGTCTTGATATAGTACCAGATAGCGCTCTCTCAATGTGATGGAACAATTGTGATTTTCAGTTTCTATTTTATGTCTTTTTTTCAACAATAACACCCCAATATGTTGACTATAATATTTCATCATGGCAACTTTGGGATTAATGGAATGGCTGACAAGCCCCTTTGCCAACGTGCCACTCACGGGTGCTATCATAACGACACCCAGAGAGGCTTTGAACTTCTTTACACTGAAGGCTAATTTATTGCATATTAATAGGCACTTTAAAATAATTACAGGTTTTATTTATGTATTTATTTATTTATTATTTATTTATTTATTTATTTATTTATTGCTTTCTTCCTGGAAAACAGTTGCTGTTCTCCTGAAAGTTTCACACTTCCTACAGAAAAGAAAGCCAGGTTTTCTTTTTATTATTTTTTTTTCTCCCTCTCTCCCAGAGAAACAATGTATAATAATATGTCAGTAAAGATTGAGCAATTTTGAGTAGTGATGGGTGAAAAGGACATTATGTTCTTTTTTTCTTGTCATGGTCGGTATTTTTCTGTCAGTTGGCAAAGGCTGCACTCAGCAAGCAGAAGCGAAAGACCCAGGCTGAGAGACGTGAGGTGACAACTAACCTGACAGGTCAGGAGATGACTGCAGAATTAGCCTTCCTTTAATTCTCACTAAAATTCACAGCTTCTGACGAGGAAATGGGAAAAAGAAATTTCCTTACACATTTTCTTTTCATTTCATGTGCAGATTATACATATTCTGCTTCCATTAACAGGATGGAGATTGTTCTTTATGCCGCTCTATATTTAAGGGCAAAGGACCACAAGGATGACAAGAATGACCTCTCTCTCCTGTCTTATGATCACTGCCAGTTTGACATGACACTAATTAGACTGCCTTAATCTAAACCCAGTTAGTTCTGCATGCTTGCAGCAAAACCTGAACATAAATTGCCTTGGGCCTTTGTCTTCACACACCACACACACACACACACACACACACACACACATTTTATCTTCCATAATCCAATCACAATATCCTTAATGCAGGAGTGCACCCAGAATACTAATGTTCTTTTTCTAAATTTGCCATTGCATCTGATTATATAATAAATGAATGAACCAATAGACATCAGTAAATTTGTTCAAAATCGTTGTTTCCTCTCCATGATTTTTTTTTAAAGAAAAAAGAAAAAAAAAGAAAGTCTATGGAGGAACTGAATCTTTTTTTGGGGGGAGGATGTAATAAAAACTTGAAACATGGCTTAACTAACAATGTTAAAGCAATGAGCACCAAACTGCTTTTAAATGGCCAATGATTAGAAACAAATGTTGGTATAAAATGGTATACCCCGCCATGGAATGAGATCAATGTAAACAAAGAGAATACAAAAATTAAAGTTAAACAAAAATGCTCAGAGGGCTCATCATCTAATAGAGATCAGTCATGTTTTAAATTTATTGGTAGAAATTAGTTCAAGCAACTTGGTGTTGATGGCTCTGGGGGGTTGAACTGCCATTTATAAAATAAAATTATCTAGATTTGCTGCACCTCATATTATATCTTGCTTTGCATGCTCTCCTGGGTTTATTAATTCCATCAGGCAATAATAGTGGGAGGTGGGAAGAAGCACCATATTCTCAGCTTGACTAAAAGTTCAGTTTCATCAGGATTTTTAGTCCCAGAATTATTTCCTGTCCAATTTTACTCCAATTTTTCTTTCACATCCTTTGTTTCCCCTTTTTATTGTATCTTTTAGTCAGGCAACATTTGGTAAGGAACTGAATGTTTTCACTGGCTATATGCAAGCTGCTTTAGATAGCTTTTGGATTATGGAGCAGAATTTAAAAAATATGCAATAAAAATATTCAATACAGAGTACACGTTCATCCAACTTTTTCGGTAATTGCTTTTGATCACCTGAGACCAACATGGTATCTAAATACAATTTGAAGTTGATAATGTTGGTGATTAGCTAAATTCTACCCAAGTCAGCTCTTCACATCCAAGTAGAATTGCAGGTTTTAAAAGAGATCGTAGTTTAAATAGAGTTCATATAGCCCTATATATGAAAATATTGTCTATTCCTGTACACTTTATACAAAATATTTTCATACAATTGATAAAAATCAATTAATTTTGAGGGGGGAATGCCAGGCAGATTGCATTTTTGTACATTTCCAATATGATGTGATTTATGAAACTCAATCTTGTTGTTCATTTTGGTTAAAAACAATAGTATAGAAACCATCTCAGAGTTATCAAGATATAAACCTGAAGTACACAGCTCCTACCTACTTGCTAATGATTTATCACATGTCATTATTAATATATTTCAAGCCTATTTTGAAATAATTATTATTTAGCATATGGCATATCGTACATGAACTTGCAATATTTATTAACATTTTTCGCCTAGATTAAAAAAAACACAATAAAACATGAATGTTAAAAAGATCTATATTCAGATACCAATGTCTAGGCCAGTGATGGCGAACCTTTTAGAGACCGAGTGCCCCAAAACCACCTTGCCACTGCCCTGCCCCACATCTCCTGCCCACAGGGCCACCCACCACCTCCACGGCCTGCCACAGCAGATCGCCCAGGCAGCCCAGCAGCGTCATGGCAGCTACGCCCTCTGTCCGCGCTCCACAGCATCATCTGTACGCAATGGAGCACAAGGGTGGAGTCTTGTCCCTGCTGCCTGGCTGCCATGTCCTTGGCTGTGCTGCTCTGCACAGGCTGCACCCAGGATGACTCTTCTCCAGGGCGGCTGCTGGTGAGGGAGCCATGGGGGTGGCGGGGCTGGGGCGATTGCGTGCGTGCCCACAGAGAGGGCTCTGAGTGCCACCTCTGGCACCCATGCCATAGGTTTGCCACCACTGGTCTAGGCCATCTAACATTAAAGCACAGCATTGTTTATATGAAAAAAAAACCAGATACTAGCCTGGTATATGCCCTCAACTTATAGCTGGTCATGATGTGATCTACGGTTGACAATAATGTTTGATGGTTGCAGCAAATTTTCTTTTTAAAACAAGATTTCACTTCACTTTCCTTAGCAAGGGACTGAAGGATGGGATGGTTAGGTATCAATTATATAACTACTTAACTGCAACCCAATGCAATAATTTATTGCAACCCAATGGCCTTGATGCTTTCTTTATCTCTTGATTTTGACTGCCACCATATCTTAATTTTCTTTGTTTTTCAGTCTACATTGTTCCCCCATAATCAAAATATTTCTGCATATAAGAAACCAAATATTGGGAGGAAAGAATTTGGATTAGCCTTTTCCCCTGGCTCTTCAAGAATATACATTTGGCCATGTGAACACTTTCACCCAAAGCCATTATTCTCAGAAAAAGGTTTGCTGTACCATCTCATCCGCTCTTTGTGATGGTTATGAATCTACCAAGATAAAACAAAGAATCTTCATCAGACTCCTAAACTGAGGTTCAAAGCTAACTGTTTTTCCTGAATATTCATAACTCTTTAGTGCAATTGGAGACAAAAAAGAAGGTACATTTTTCATCAAGGTAGCCTTAGAGGAATTGTAACCTGTGAAAAAATGTTGGTAAATTGTTTGAGTTAAAGGGAGGCTTTGAGGAATATTATGCAACATGAAAGATGGTGAACTAACTGAGGACTATCCACAAGGCCAAGGGGATCCTGGTGATTGCAGATGAATTGTTCTCAGTATAAAATGATGGGTATCTCTCTCTCTCTCTCTCTCTTTTAAGATAACTGTAAAATGTTTAAAAATCATAAGAATTTAAATCAGTTGCCCCAAGCACATATTTTACGTACATATATGAATTAAATTGCACAAATATGGAAGAAACAAATTATGTTTTGTGGTCTGAAGAGACACAGTAAATCAAACCATGTCTTGGAACGTATTGTTCTTAAATTCTTCACTACACCACTGACAGTTATAGCTTTCAGATTTCTAATGCCCCCTGCTGTTGGCACTAATTGGTGGGAAAAGTAGGTTCTGTGTCAACAGCACCTAATTGTTTGATGAGAAGAGCAAGCCTTCACAACTATAGACACCAGAACACTATATCGCATCACTCTTTGCTTCCAGAAATTTATAAGAAGGTGCTATATTGTGACGTGGTTAATTGAAACTAAGTATGTAAGTTAGGGTTCTCCATATGTCTTATTTATCACCGAGATGTACTATAAACAAGGGACTTACTAAATGGGACTGCAGGATATTAAACCACAGACCTTCAGCCTAAATAAGTGGCATACATAAAAGTGGATATTATGCAGATTTTTGAAATCTGTGCCTTCAAGAAGATACTACTTTGACCATAATGCATTCTGTCATGTGAAATAAAATGTAGGGAATGTTTACATTTCTCCCACTCACTGAGCTTCTATCAGATGGCTTGCATTTCCTCTCACATCAATGGACATCTTTTAAAACATTATCTTTGTGTCTGCCTCTCTCCATAGCAAATGACATTCAATAAATAAAATTATTTATGATAAATAATGTTAGTCTTACAAAGATAAAAAGATACAAGCTTCAGGAGTGATTAGTTTAGAACAAATACACTTAACAAGATGCACACACATGCTGAAAGTATATTAATAGGCCAGCAACCATTCACAATTCCATAATGAGTCAAAATACCCTTTTATACAGTTGCTTTCTCTGCTTGATTTACTACTGAATCAGACAATCATGGAGCAGAATCTCAACCCATTGGCTCCACTTCCTTCTTGTGGGAATCTGGCAAGGAGTAACAGAAATCTCCCTCTCCTCCCCTTCCCTTCCAGCAGGCAGATAAATGGCTGCCTCTGGGTGAGAGAGGGAGCGAAGGATTGTAAGATGGGCTGGGAAACTGTTATTGAATATTGGAAATAAAGATAATGTGGGCACAGTAGCAGCCAGTAGAATTGAAACTGCCACATCTTTCCAAAGTTTCATTCAATTGGAAGTTATGGGTTCTAGATTTGGGATGCATTCTGTAAGTTACCTATTTGAAGTCCCTTGGTTCAAAAATTGTTGCCCTATGATGTACCATTTTGTCCAGTTAAAGGTCATGACAATGGAAGTTTTAGAAGTATATAAAGACATCAGACATACTTATTCAGGCTAGAAAATTAAAAACAGAATTCTACATATTTTTGGCTACTAACATATATAGACAAACACAGTTTTTTATTATTTAATACTTCCTGAAATAATATTTAATGTTATTAAACTGGGTAAAGCCAAAAGAACAGGGATACAAGCCCTGCCAGCAAGACAGGAACTGGATGCTAGACTAAAAAGCTCATGCTCTGGAACACATCAAACTAAATGGATTAGAATGGGTCAAATCACATTGTTAAATGTTCCATGTCCCCTTTGTTGGAAGATGTACTTATTGAGTTTCCAAAGATTTCCTCATTGTAGCATGCCCTTGAATTGGTTCAAGGCTGGAGACATCAAATTATAATCCCAAGTGGCAAAAAAAAAAATGACTTGCATGTGTGCAACACCATCTGTTTACATTACAATTTGGGAATGGAATCATGGAAATTAAATGGGTACTGTCCAAGAAAAATATCATAAATATTAACCCAATTCAATTTTAAAAACTTTTGCAGCAATTCAGTATTCAAATAATGATACTTTTTATCATGCAGGCTTGCCAAACCTGACATATTTGGCTGTCAGATGTAAATATGATTAATAATCTTTATCAGCCTAGATAATTTATAATTAGTATGATACTTAACTTTCTTATTTTGACTGTTAAAACAGCACTATAACATAGTTATTCAAGGTACCACCAAATGAAAGTTACTTCCAGGAAATTCATTGTGTTATTCACGAGGCTTAAATCTGGCTAGAAATGAAAACATTTCACTTCTCTTCCAAGATGCTTCTTCAGTTCACTAAATAACATGTTAACACATATTTAGTGTTAACACAGGTTTTTTTCACATGCACATCCAAATTATTTTAGACTAGATTTTTTAGATTTTTTAATTTTTATTCCAACTCCTTTTTCACAGACAACTCTAGGTAGTGATCATACTCAATACTCCTTCCTTCTCCTATTTTTCCACATCAACAACCTTGTGTGGTGAATTGAGCTGAGAGAGAATAACTACCGTAGCCCAAAGTCACCCAATTGGCTTTCATGGTTAAGATGGGATCAGAACTTCTGGTTTCTAGGACAGAATCTTCATCACTAAACCATATGATCAAACATACATACATCATACATACTACATTCACCATATAATAATAATAATAATAATAATAATAATAATAATAATAATAATAATAATAATAATAATAATAATAATAATAATAATAATAATAATAATAATAATAATAATAAAGTTGGAAGGGACCTTGGAGGTCATCGAGTCCAACCCCCTGCTCAGGCAGGAAACCCTATATCATTTCGGACAAATGGCTGTCCAGTCTCTTCTTAAAAACTTCCAGTGTTGGAGAATTCACCGCTTATGGAGGCAGGTTGTTCCATTGGTTAATTGTTCTAACTGTCAGGAAGTTTCTCCTTAGTTCTAGGTTGCTTCTCTCCTTGATTAGTTTCCATCCGTTGCTTCTTGTCCTGCCCTCGGGCACTTTGGAGAACAGCTTGACTCCCTCTTCTTTGGAAGCCCCTGAGATATTGGAACACTGCTATCATGTCCCCCCTCGTCCTTCTCTTCGTTAAACTAAACATACCCAATTCCAGCAACCGTTCCTCATATGTTTTGGCCTCCAGTCCCCTAATCATCTTTGTTGCTCTTCTCTGTACTCTCTCGTCTCAGCATCTTTTTTACATTGTGGTGACCAAAACTGGATGCAGTGTGGCCTTACCAAGGCATTGTAAAGTGGTATTAATACTTCACGTGATCTTGATTCTATCCCTCTGTTAATACAGCCCAGCACTGAGTTGGCTTTTTTGGCAGTTGCAGCACACTGCTGGCTCATATTTAAGTGATTGTCCACTAGGACTCCGAGATCCCTCTCACAGTTACTACTATTGAGGAAGGTACCCCCTATACTATACCCGTACATTTGTGTCATACATACATACATGCATATATACATACATACATATACCATACGATCATAAAAGCCCAGTCCAGCACAATACCACTGAAAAAGAAAAACAAGAAATTCAAGAAGAAACCAGCATGGTTGCATAAAGATCTCTCTGATAAATTGAAAGACAAAGAGGACAAGTACAAAAAATGGAAAGAGGGACACATAACTAAGGCAAAGAATCAGCAGATAGCCCGAATCTGCAAAGATGAAGTCAGGAAAGCAAAGGCTCAGAATGAACAAAGACTTGCAACAAAAGTCAAAGATAATATTTAAAAAGTTTCTTTTAACATATAAATAACAAGAAAAAAGTTAAGAAAACACTAGGTCCACTTAAAAGAGAAGATGGCAAAGAAGTAACAGGCAGCAGAGAGAAAGCAGAATTGCTTAACTCATTCTTTGCATCAGTCTTCATGTGGAAAGAAACTATATAGCCCAACCTACCAAAAACCTACCCATAAAAGACAGACTAAAATAAAAATTAAAATAAGCAAGAAAATGGTTAGAAAACACCTATCTGATCTTGATGAATATTAATCACTGGGACCTGATGGATTACATCCCAGAGTTCTAAAGGAGCTGGCAGATGTTATCTCAGAAACACAGATGTTATCTTTCAAAACTCCTGGAACACTGGGGAATTACCTGAGGATTGGAAAAGAGCTGATTTGGTTCCCATCTTCAAAAAAAGGGGGGGGGAAACAGATCCAGGAAACTACAGACCAATCAGTCTAACATCAATACTGGGAAGATACTGGAAAAGATAATCAAAATACAGATCTGTGAACATCTAGAAACAAAGTTATAACTAAAAGCCAGCATGGGTTTGTTAAAAACAGATCATGCCAACCCAATTTTATGTCATTCTTTGACAAAGTGACTAAATTAGTAGAACAATGAAATGCTGTGGACATAGTATACTTAGACTTCAGCAAGGCATTCAACAAAGTAGACTACAAGCTACTTCTTGGTAAGCTAGAAAAATGTGGGATAGGCAGCATCACCACCAGATGGATTTGTAACTGGTTGACAAACCACACTCAATGAATAGTCCTTAATGGTACTGCATCTACATGGAGGGAAGTAGCAGTGGGGTACCGCAAGGTTCCGTCTTAGTCCCAGTACAATATCTTCATAAATGACTTAGATGAGGGAATAGAAGGGGAACTCATCAAATCTGCAGATGACACTAAGCTGCAAAGAAGAGCAATGAAGAAGATTAAAGACCTGGAGACTAAAACATATGAAGAATGGCTGCAGGATTTGGGTTTGGCTAATCTATAGAAAAGAAGGACTAGGGGGGGATATGATAGCAGTATTCCGGTATTTGAGTGGTTGCCACAAAGAGGAAGCGGTCAACTTATTTTCCAAAGCACCACAGGGCAGGTCAAGACGCAATGGATGGAAATGAATCAAGAAGAGAAGCAACTGGAATTAAGGAGAAACTTCCTAACAGGGAGGACAGTTAACCAGTGGAACAATTTGCCAACCAGTGGGTACTACGTCACTGGAGGTTTTTAAGGAGAGACTAGAGAGCCACTTGTCTGAAATGGTATAGGGTCTCCTGCTTGAGCAGGGGGTTGGAGTAGAAGACCTCCAAGGTCCCTTCCAGGTCTATTCTGATTGATTAAACAAATATATCAAGAAAAAATGTGGCTTTTAAAAATAAACTGGTGCTCCATTAATACATTACTTTTCTGGTATATTTTTTAGCATCAATTCAGATACACATTCAGGTGACTTGAGAGCATTCTCTCCGTCTTTTTAACTTTGCATATTTTTTGTAAAGATTTTTATGGTCTTTTTTACTTGTAACCCATTCGGAGTCACTTTTACAGTTATATATAAACCACAATGTGGTTTATATTATGATTACTAATTCAGAAAAGTATAATTTACCATCTTTGTGTTCTATTATATTGAGGGATTACTTTAAGAAATTTGGATTTACAATTTGTAAATATTTGAGTTTATATGTCTTGAAATATCTCACAATATGTTTAATTAAATATGTCAAATACACAAACACACAAACCCACATACCTGTTTCTATGGCATTGTATCTTTTAATATCTAGTGGACAATCACTTAAATATGAGCCAGCAGTGTGCTGCAGCTGCCAAAAAAGCCAACACAGTGCTGGGCTGCATTAACAGAGGGATAGAATCAAGATCATGTGAAGTATTAATACCACTTTACAATGCCTTAGTAAGGCCACACTTGGAATACTGCATCCAATTTTGGTCACCACGATGTAAAAAAGATGCTGAGACTCTAGAAAGAGTACAGAGTAGAGCAACAAAGATGATTAGGGGACTGGAGGCTAAAACATATAAGGAACGGTTGCTGGAATTGGGTATGTCTAGTTTAATGAAGAGAAGGATGAGGGGGGACATGATAGCAGTGTTCCAATATCTCAGGGGCTGCCACAAAGAAGAGGGAGTCAAGCTATTCTCCAAGGCGCCTGAAGGCAGGACAAGAAGCAATGGATGGAAACTGATCAAGGAGAGAAGCAACCTAGAACTAAGGAGAAACTTCCTGACAGTTAGAACAATTAACCAGAGGAACAACCTGCCTCCAGAAGCGGTAAATGCGCCAACACTGGAAGTTTTTAAGAAGAAACTGGACAGCCATTTGTCCGAAATGGTGTAGGGTTCCTGCCTGAGCAGGGGGTTGGACTCGATGACCTCCAAGGTCCCTTCCAACTTTATTATTATTATTATTATTATTATTATTATTATTATTATTATTATTATTATTATTATTATTATTATTATTATTATTATTATTATTATTATTTCACTATTAAAAAGTAATTAAAAGTTGCACATGTAATCCTGATTAGTTTCTTGTTTAATAAGTTCAGAGGAAACCTACTTTAATACAGTATGCATTTTCTAATTCCAAAGGACTCTGAGCAGTTTATATTCCAGTTCTCATTCAATCGAATCCCCATCCCTTTGTGGGAAGGTAAGTTTCCCATCCATTATATTTTCAGCATTAAATTCTCACCAGTGTCACAGTTGATTGGAAACCAAAACTTCTCCCTTCCTAGAGTTAGCGCACCCCTTAGATTTGGGTTTCCCAACTCATTTTCTCTGGTTTAGAATTAGTATTTTTAAAAATCAAGTCAACCTTAGAAAAAGTTTATACAAACTATATTGAACTTGCTGCATAACTTCCTGTCCCTGAAAGTGACAACTCTAAATGTGAGAACTTAGCTGCTATGCAGTTTATTCTATTTTTGAACACCACTGATCTGGTTAAATATGTTCTTCAGTTTTCCAATGTTTTGCAGTAACAATGTAGCAGCAAGTATTGAATCAATTTATTACATTGCATCACTTTATATGCACTAGGAAATATGGACACTAACCCAATACATGAAGTAGGCTTCATTGTGAAATACTCGGGGGGGGGGGAAATCACCCTAACAAACTCTTCAAAAACTTTCTTTGAAAATCACAATTTATTGTTCACTTTTTCTATAGATACAGTTACTCCTATGGTTGCAATTAACAAATATTGCAATTTATATAGTGTAACTTTTAGCAAAATATTAACCTTTGATATATGAAATATATACATTCCTACCAAGTTATACGTCAGAAAGTTACTCAGCATGCTTATCTACATAAAATAGCAGATGACAGCTTTTAGTTTTGTATATTCTGGCAAATTTTCCATCTTATGCCTTAGCAACAGCTCTATGATACTACAAAGATTAATCTTAGTGGAGCAAGGTTATCAGTTCAGTACAGAATAATCCTTACAGTATAGCTAAAGTTTGTTTTAGCCAAAGTGGGAAGTGGAACTTTAAAAAAATAAAGCAAAACTCTCCCTTTGACTCCAGTGGGAAGTAAATTGAAAAAGGTGAGACCATTTGATGAAATTCAAATTTAAAGTTTGGTCTAGTGGTTAAGGCATCAGGCTGGAAAACAGGAGACCATGAGTTCAAGTCCCACTTTAGCCACGAAAGCCAGCTGGGTGATTTTGGGCCAGTCCAACCCACCTCATAGGATTGTTGTTGTGGGGAAATTAAGAGGAGGAAGGTGTGTTGGTTAAGTGTATTGGATATGTTCACTGCCTTGAATTATTTGTAAAAATAATAAAAATGGGATATAAACAAATAAATAAACACTGCCCTCAATATTGGAAAAAGGTCAGCAGTAGAACATCAATGCTCAATGAGCTTCCAAGTCAAGAATCTCTGGAGGTCTCAACAAATAATATCCTATATGGATTAGAGATCTGATTTGGGTAGGTTTGATTTGTATGTTCTGCTACTATTTAAATTTATATCAGTAGATTTCTGCATACAGTATCTACCCAACAGAGGCTGGAAGAAATTGCAAACATGGGACTGTGTATCTATGAGCAAACAGTATTGATCTAAGTACTCAGTATTGATTATTAACATCCATACAGACTAGGTGCACAAATTTGTCACATCTTAGTGCCCTCATTGTTCTTGTTCACACTGTCTTCCTGCAGAAGTCCATTTCCATATATAGTGCATTCAGAAAGTATTCAGACTCCTTTCACTTGTGTCAATTTTGTTAGGCTGCAGTCTGATTCTACACTTGTTGAAATTCACTTTTTCCTCAGAACCCCATAATGATGTTTGCAGTGTCCCAGAATCACATGATCACCTTTTGAGAACTTCTGATCAACAAAGTCAATGGGGAAGCCTGATTCAAAATAGAATAGAATAGAACTGGAAGGGATTTTGGAGGTTTTCTCATTCAGCCGCCAGCAAAAGCAGGAGAACCTATACCATTTCAGACAAGGGACTGTCTAGCCTCTTCTTAAATATCTCCAGTGATGGAGTGCCCATGATTTCTGAAAGCAAGCTGTTCCACTGGTTAATTGTCCTCACTGTTAGGAACCTTAATTCCAGGTTGCTTCTCTCTGATCAGTTTCCAAACATTGTTTCTTGTCTTGCCCTCTGGTGCTTTGGAGAATAATTTGACCCCTTCTTCTTTGTGGCAGCCCCTCAGATACTGGAATAGTGCTATCATGTCTGCCCTATTCTTTTCTTTAGACTAGCCAAACCCAAGTCCTGCAGCCCTTCTTTGTATGTTTTAGTCTCCAGGCCTTTGATCATCTTAGTTGCTCTTCTCTGATTTTTCCCCAAACTCTCAACATCTTTTTTGTGATATTGTGACCAAAATTGGCTGCAGTATTCTAGGTGTGGTCTTACTAGGGTTTTATAAAGCGGTACTAGTACTTTGCGTGATCTTGATTCTATGCCTCTGTTTAAACAACTCAGGATTGTATTAGCTTTTTTGGCTCCTGCTGAACACTGCTGGCTCATAGTCAAGATTCACTTAACAACCATGTTACTAATTTAACCACTGCAGTGATTCACTTAACAACTATGGTAAGAAAGGTCATAAAATGGGACAAAACCCCACTTAACCAATGTCTCAGCTAGCAATATAAATTTGGGGCTCAATTGTAACTCAAGGACTACCTGTATGTTGAATAGTTTTTTAAAATATTCCAATTTATGTACAAAATATATATTTAATATCTACAGTATGTATTTACTTGATAATTCTTTTGCTCAATCTAAGATGCTTCATGGCTCTAGATGTAACCAAATGAGATATCTGTGGATACAAGCTGCTTGTCCTTTGTGAGTTATGAATCTGAAATTCTTGATGAACAGGTTTATGCCATTTAAAATCCTCCATGTGGCCAGCAGTTTTGAAGTGATATAAGGATGATGATGCATCATTTCCTTCTCTCATGAAACTTCACTAGAAGAAGAAATCCATGAACAATATAGGAGACCCTTCAATGATTAAAACAGTCAAGGATCATTTTATCAGAATATTCTTGTGAAGTGTCATTCTCTATATAGAACATAATCACGGGAAATGACACAAAATGTACCATATAGTTTGTATCTGATGTCAACTTATGGAAGACCCAAACTGCCTCTTGAAAAAATGGAGATGGTACAGAGTGAGAAGACCAGGGAGCGTCTGCAGACTGAGGGTCAAAAAAGTCATACGTAGCAATATATGTTAAAAAGGGTGAGTTGTGGCCACCATCTTGACTTTTTGATCATGGAGGAGATCTTTGTTGTTGAATATCTAAATGTCTGACAGAAGAATCAGGACTATACATTAAATTGCAGTTCAGAAAATTTATTGTTCAAGCCTTTATATCTCTATCTATATATCTATACATCTATATATCTATCTCTATCTCTCTATCTCTCTATCTCTATCTCTATCACTATCTATCTCCATATCCATATCCATATCCATATCCATATCCATATCCATATCCATATCCATATCCATATCCATATCTATATCTATATCTATATCTATATCTATCCATATATATATACAGTATATAAAGTCAACTAAAATTCAGTACTAAATTGGTGCCAGATTATTGTCAATGGAATTCAAGAGGGGTTGGACTTGGACCATTTGTGATAATGTAACGATTCTAAGCTGATGATGTACTTACCTCTGCTCCCAGCTCTGCCTGATCTTTTCCTACACTCTGCTTATTGTTTATCATTGTCAATTCTGTATTTTTTTATTTTTTTATTTTATATTTCATTATTGGACAGTTACAATCTGAGAGTAAATAATCCCAAATATCCATCCATTGCTATTGCAGAACTGGAAATAGTCAAGGCAAAATATATATTGCTTTAGCCCCCCTCCCCATTTTTATCCCCAATATTCATAAGATTCATAGGATTATTCATTTGTTCTAAAAGTGCATGCATTTAATGGAGATCTTTATTGTCATTAGAGCCATTGGATGGAAAGTTTTGTCAGATTCTGCAGATGTGTTGAACAGCTGCTGGAACATTCATCCCACCAAAGGATACTCTGATAGTACTCTTCAAAAAAAAAATTATTTTTTTTTTACAAACAAAGTGATAATAAAGTCAGACCAAGATTTACACCTGATTTGTGTTATAGTAATCTTGGAAATTAAGAAGTGTATCCTTGCATTTCATTAAATTCCAGCTAATGAGATAACTGTCTTTTCCAAGGAGAGAGTGATGAAGTACTCATGCCATCAAACATAAATTAATGCTGCAAGGTTAAACACTGGAACTAACTCATGTTTCAACAAAGGCCCCTACCAGCAGTTAAATTAACTGACATAAATACCATAAAATCTGTCTTTATTTTAGTCTCAGATGATGCTTCTTTTTACACCCCTGCTTTCAGTTTGTATAACTCATTTTTGCACATTACTGCATGCACCATTTGCCATTTAAAGAATCAGCTACAACTGGGGGGGGGAGAAGAGAAGAAGAATCAAGTACGGAGGGGGGAAAGGCCTCGGATACCCCGTCCATACTCCCTATTGCCAACATTCTTGCTTTTTTTTTTTTTTAATGCAACAGTAGACAACCGCACTTCAAAGAAAAGGATAATTAAGAAAAAGGCAGACCCAAGAAGTCTACTTTTTTTCAGGGGGTTTGATAGACATTTTGAAAAAAAATGATAAAGAAAACCTGTGGTGATAATAGGTTTGATATATATATTCTGGCAAAAATTATATCACATTAATGAGGTGGCTTAAAGGGCTCATGCATTTTGTAGGAGGCATTTCAATGTATTAGTATAATTAGCAGTGATGAGAAAACTGTTTGGGACTGAATTACCTCTCATGAGTTCATTTGAGCTATATGAAATTACACCATGCAAGAAGGAAAATTATGGAGCCATCCAGAGAGAGTTCATGCCTGATTTGATCATAGCCACTAATTGGATGATCATTTTCCTAAAGCTTTTCAAATGGTTGACAGCTTTCTGCCCCTCTCTCTCTCTATCTCTTTCTCTCTCTCTCTCCCCCTCGCTCTCTTTTAATGGACTGGGTCTTTATTTCTTGTTCTAAGCAACCAAACATATGCTGGTCTGCAATTTTGGTATTTCTACAGAGACCTACAGGTGTAATTGTCACAATCTGAGCAACCTTTGTCCCTTAATTAGCTGCTTTTGGGGAACCCCTAATGAGAGTTGCTGTTCTTGTTAACAATCTTAGAGAATACCTGATGGGTAAAACTCTCTAAAGTCTGAGCCATGTCAGCAGACACCATATGACAGCAATTTAATGAAGTTAAAAACTGCCCTGATGCAGATCGCTGGAGTAACATTTGCGTTGTACAACCTATGATTCCTGTTAGTCTGTTTTTTAAAATACACACCCATACATTCATAGACACAAATGGGGTATTCCAGTGATGGGTAACAAGAAAGGTAAAAGACACAGGAAGCAGACTTTACTTAGTAGAAATATTAAAATAATTATTTCTCTGCTTCCTAATTATCAACATTATGCAGAGAATTGTAACTGCAGTTGTCATCCTTTAATATCAAATTTTAATTTAACTTAATGTATTCAATTTAGGCACAATATATATAAAACTCTGGGGCTTGTATGTTAAATATTGGGATAACTTTCTACTTTTACACAGGGTATTTATTTATAAATATAATTTTTCAAATATTTGGGAGATTGGCTCATCAGGTTTCATTTTTTAAAAGAGAAAAAAATCATTTTCTTTCCTTCATCATAGGCAGATTACAACTAGATTCTGGGTTGGTATCATTTTGAGTGGAAATCATTATGACTTAAAAATAGTACTTTCACAAAAAGTGAGTTTGACCCAGAAAGAACAGAAAAATCACTTTAGAAAACTAAGTGCTCTCCATTTTTTCCTGAAGAGAAAGATACAGCATTAAAGCAAAGTGAGGCCTCTCAGCTATAAAAAATCCATTTCTATTAAAGATATTCTGCTGCAGAGGCTGAAAAGGTTTAGAAAAACACTTATGTGATCTTTGAACATTGGTTCATTCTTTTACACTGTCTACAGTAATGGCCAGCAACTTAATGGAAAGAAGGAAGGAAGGAAGGAAGGAAGGAAGGAAGGAAGGAAGGAAGGAAGGAAGGAAGGAAGGAAGGAAGGAAGGAAGGAAGGAAGGAAGGAAAGAAAGAAAAGAAAAGACTTTGGAACACCATACTTCAAGCTAAGTTATTTGATATTTTTGATTGTGTCCTTTTAAAAAAAGCAGAAGAATCCTAAGTGGACAAAGGAGGGGAAAAAATGAAAGAGTGGCAGTTGTTGCTGGAAGAGCGGTGCAAAGAATCATAGCCTAGGGGTGCAAATAATGATGAATGTGTTCTTAAAAAGTAAAGTTCTAATAGGAAGGGTTCACTGAAATGCAAAACTAATTAACGGGCCTGAATGCATATTGTCTAGCAACTGGGCAGCATCCTTTCCCCCTTCCTCCTCCTCCTCCTCCTCTTCCTCCTCCTCCTCCTTCGGGGTATATGGATAAGAATTATAATAACAATGTTCAGTGGCAGGGTTTTGGTGCTCTAGAAGCTCAGACAATTTGTTTTGCTGCTTAGGGGATTTTGTGAACTCTAACTCTCCTGCAGTCTCCCTGCTATAATTTTGTTTACCCTTTTTATTTTTGAACTTAGCAAACTTTGTAGAACTCTTTATTGGCTTCTCAGCTGGATTTTCTACCCTCACTCGCCCACTGGGAAGAACTCTATGAGCAGCTAGCCCTCACAGTGAGCAGACTGTGAACTGATTCTATCTGCTCAGGCAGATCTTAAGAGAGCTTTCCACTCCAGCTATTCTGCTTCCATAATTCAGCTTTCTTTGACACTGATTATAAATCTACACACTTTATTATTCTTAGTCCAGGTTTTATGCTTGCTTTTCAGTCCTGTCTCTTCATTTGTCCTCTAATTTAGCTTGGAGTTTGTTTGGGGGATTTCTTGGTCCTAAATTCTAGCTCCCTTCTTGTTCCTAACATTTCTTCACCTTAGCTTGATCTTTGCTCCCGTGTTGGCTTTGTTCTTCCCTCAGGTGGCTGTTTACAATCCATTTTTTAATCATCCACAGACAAATGATATTTACCTTCCCGCTTTAAATCAGAATAACATCTTCTGAGCTGGCCTAGAATTAATTGTCAAACCTAATAATGTCCAGGTGCCACAATCAATACAATTGTTAGTAGATCTAAGAATGTGAGGAAGGTCCCCATAGAATGATAGATGCAAAAGAACTGCTGGATACTTCTGGTTTATCTGTTTGAAACTTAAGATAGAAGAGTGCCAACTGAGAATATATTGCATTTGGAAAATATCCTGTGACAGACCATAATGTCACCAGCAATAAGTATTAATAACACTCATCCAAGGAAGTTTCAAGGGTATTCATCAATACAATGTAGTATTTCCCATGATAACAGATTAAGTTATGATTTCATGATTGAGGTAGAAATATTAATTTTTATTTTTATTGAGTCAGTCTTGATAGACTGCCTGGAGCAGTCCCTGCAGTTTTCTCGGCAAGGTTGTCATTGCCTTTTTCCTGGAGCTGAGAGCGAGTGACTGGCCCAAGGTCCCCAAACTGGGCTTTGTGCCTAAAATGGGATTAGAACTCATGGTTTTCCAATTTCTAGCCTGATGCCTTAACCATTATACCAAACTGGCTCTCAGCCATTAAGTTCTTTCATTTAATTGATGAGATTACCTATAATTTGGCAGAAAATTAGGAATAAACTACACCAGCACTGAAGAAATTGCCACTACTGTTTATTTATCAACAGTGCTAGATATTAATTCTGCAATTCTACTCCAATTATATTAACTTTTAACTGGCTGCCTTGTAACTTAGAACAAACTGATCTTGTTTACTGAGAAATATTTCCACTATATCAGACTAGGACTTCCAAACATATATCAGAGAGTACTGACAGGATCAAAATGTTGGGGAAGCTGCAGATAACAAATGTCAGTAAGATGGATCTCTGTTGACCTCCTACAAGTCTTTCCTAATTGTTTAGCATATAGCAATATCAATTTTTTCTCATTTACATCATATATCTGAAATAAAATTATCAAAGTGAAATGGGATTATCAGAATGACCAGGGCTATAGTTAAAGTTGGCTCTGGTTGTTCATAGTGTTAATAATAAGGGTGATAGAGCACCTTAAAATTTTGAAATCTGTTAGGTGTAAGATATAGCATGACAGGATAGCCTGGGAACTATCAGAAAGCCAGTAAAAGTGGGAGCAGGAATTCACAAAGGAAAATATTGTAACTTTGGAGTACAGAGACCATTGCTTTATAACAAACTGTTGCCAGACCAATTTGTTGTGATTCTCACAGGTTCTCTAAAGTTGGAAGCTCCTTGTGTGCATGTGTATAGTTTGTTTGCCTATTGTAGGTAATAGCTATATAAAGGACAATATCAGTACATCAGGAAATCGACACACGAACCACAGATTTCATGTTTGAGCAACATGGCAACTGGCATATCCACTGTAGTAGCAATGACACAGGAGTTTGAAATAATCATAAGAGGCTAACTGTAATTTAAAGCTTACCAAAATGTATTTTGTCAGAAGCTTGATAGAAAATAAAATGAACTATTTTCCACTTAGTTAAGACTATCTTGTGCACATACTGTATCTTCTAATGTTTTCTAATGTTCTTGGATACATTAGAAAACCTTGTGACAAAGCTTCTCTATTTTTTTTCTTGGGTATAGGTGATTGTTATGAATACCACGTGCACATAAAATTCAGCATTGGAAACTTCAGACTGATGCTAATATTGCAAGAAAAAAATAACAACCATGGCATTTACTCCATGCACCAAATCTGATGCATAATACACAGAATAATGATATTCACAGGGTTATAAACAGCTCATTCAACAAATGGCAATTGGAATACACTCATAAAATTGTTGACCTTCATGCACTTAAGTAGTCAGTCTTTTTTTTAAAAAAGAAGACAATTCTCCTATATTTAATAGAAGTTTAAAGACAAGCTGAACACTAATATTTTTGTAAGCATTTTAAGTATACAGTAAGTATACAGTAGTTCCTTCATACCTCTACTGAATATTAAAAACTAGTACTCTTTCAAGCTGCAAGTGAAAGCAATTAGATATAACAGAAGCTGCAACTTCTGTACAAAGACATAAAAATATACAGAGAAGATAAATGTATCTCCATCAACAAATAATGTTATGGAATGCAGTTTATGCAATTGCTGAGTCTGTATCTCATTTTAGCATTTATATACAAACATTAATAGCATTTGTAACCATAGTGTATGAAATACTTTATTTAAACTGAGTGATTGTCTCTGTCTTTAGTTCTTCATTGGCGCCTAATTGATTTGTTATTCTTGTATTAGTTCTGGAGCAACAATAGAGCTTAATGCTTATATATGTTTGCTTCTTGGATACTGGTGTTGTTTCTTGGTTACAAAGGGGGCTTAAAACTTTGATCATAGAACATAGCATATCATCTTCCAAAGCTGATTCTATATGTTATCTTATGCATTTTTGTGGAAAATCATTGAGTGCTACATCAAAGTTATCAAATTGAGCATGAAAAATCAGGTTATGTATTCTTTCCTCAATTAGGTTCTTATATACATTGTTCTTATGTACTCCATATGGTATCACTAAAGTCCAATAGTTTGAGCAATGATGATGTATTCATAATCAATGTTTGACAATTTTGCACATGTTCCATGCTGAGGTAGATGATCTGTTACTTCGAGGTAACATTAAATTGTTTCTGATTCGCCTGTTTTAAAGCCTGAGGAATGTTTATATTTACATTTGTTTTTAAGACTGAACATGATGTATATCTTGTTTAAAACAAATTGATGCTGCTCTTCCCTAGGTTTGTTGATGGGCAGAGCAACAAAGCTTAAAAAATGAAATTTCTTGTAATGGAAATGTTAAAGAAATAAAAGAAAGAGAGAAAATGTCAACAATTCCATTCTGCGATTGGGTTCCAACGTAGGTTTTTAACATCACTTGAACGCATTAGACCTATTAAAGACTTCATATCAATTTCCTTTTGTTTCCCTTCCAAAATCAGTGGAAATCTGAATCACCAGCTCTGATTTACTGACATTAGTAAGAACTCTGGTTATTTGGCATAGAACTTGTTTTGTCTTTTATTCTCTAATGAAATCTGAATAGAAATTATATGTGTTCTCAGAAGGCAAATGTCCTAAAAATAGAAGACAAACCTATGCATTATTTGTGCCATATCAAATATAAGATTCCTTTACATTCCATACTTATAAAGCTTAATAATAAATAAACATCAATTCTGTCTGAGCATTCATTTTCCAAATATGCTTGCAATTTATGAAAGATTGCATCCTTGTTCCTTTAGTTGAAAATATTGACTAATTGATAACTTCTTAGATATTAAGGAGTACATCTGAAAGTATCTCCAGTTGTAAAATGAAGAACATTTAAATTAAACATACACATTTTGAAATATTTAACTCCCTTTTCTTCTGGAGAGGAAACCTTTTCAGTGGAATGGATAACACTGGATACATTTACTTTCAATTTTATTGGGAGAGTGATGGGAGATTGAAAACAAATGATTTCTCAAAAAGGGGGGGGGGACAGTTACTTCCTAGGCAATGACCAAATATGACATCGCACCATCCACAGATGCTGTTGGCTAGAGATTCTACCTCCCCTAAAACTATTCTTGTGTTGCCAAGCTATTTTTAAGTGTTACTGTTTACAAGGAAAGCATAAAAACCTGACAGAAGTCCCTGCCAGTTTCAAATCAACATAGACCCAAAGACCTGGAAGAATGTTATGCAACTACTGACTTCAGAGCTACCACCATCACTGCTGCTGCTGCTGCTATACTTGGAGTTCCTGGTAATAGTGAACAGATGAAAATTACTACTACATATCTTTAGGAGCCACGGTGGTGCAGGGGTTAGAATGCATTATTGCAGGCTAACTCTGCCCGCTGCCAGAAGTTCGATCCTGACTGGCTCAAGGTTGATTCAGCCTTCCATCCTTCCAAGGTCGGTAAAATGAGGACCCAGATTGTTGGGAGCAATATGTAAACCATTTAGAGAGGACTGTAAAATGCTATGAATTGGTATATAAGTCTATGTGCTAGTGTTAACTCAATATTTATTGAATAAAATCTTCTGTCATTTCACCCTAGCTTGAGCCTTTTGCCTCTGAATCTTAGAGAAATGACTGAGTCCCAACTGGCTCCTGGGTTGCCAATATGGCAGATTTGCCACAAGATGTTTTCAGCTCCAGCTCTCCTTTTAGTGTAAGACACTGCACTGGAAGAACATTTGTTTTATTGATAATCTATGCATAGGTTAATCTGCTATAGATTATGCTGTAGTGTATTTCATTGTTCCTTGACATATGTAAAATACCAGCTCCAGTGGCTCATCAGTACACCAAACCAGCCTTTGATTCTTCAGAAGGGAAGTCCAATATTTTCTGTAATCTTTGTTTTACATAGTTTTCACGTTTTTGCTGAAGTGTGGAGTCCATCTCTGCACCTTCATAATCAAATGGCTCTTGGCGCTACTTCCAAAGTCAGCTTGTACAGTATACATGTACTTGCTTGTGTACTCATACCTAGCATTGAAACCTTGTTAGGGGTGAATATGAGAAAAGTAGTTGCTAAAATTAAAATGAGAAGAGGGAAAGTACATATGTTATGAATATTATTTTGCTAAAATTGTGCTCATATTGAGGGACAGTTTGATGATGAGCGCTTTCGGGTTACTGCATTAGAATATGTATCCCTTTGGAGCAGACATGTCAAACTCATGACGTCATGTGATGTCGCACAACGTATTGGGATGGTTTTGCCATTGCCGGCAATGGGGTGGGTGCTTTTGGATGACGCATCCGGCCCGCGGGCCGGCAGTTTGACACTCCTTTGGAGGGTTACTTTTCTTTTAAGGTGGTAATTTCATCTACAACTGCATGTGAAGAAGAAATGATATCCCAAATTGCATAGGAGTGCTTCAGATTAATTAAGAAGGATTTGTCTCCTTCTTCCCACATATGCCTTCATACTGGAAAAGCACTGGATGTCTCCCTTCTTTTTCCTAAAGACCTGTAATCCAACTTACTGGGTTTTTTTTTAATGAAGGAAGGACAGCTAGAATGAAGTGCCAAAAATATTAAAGGACTGTTTCATGGTTTGGACATGATTACTCAGTTTTATGCTCTGTCATGCTTTTTAAAGCTTGGGGAGAAGTTTCATTCTATATTGATCTTATTTTCTCTTTAGGTCCCATGGATTTCATTATATTTTCACATAAAGGCTTGCAAACACTTCCTCATGAGTGGCGCAAAACATTGGCCTGTTTTATAACAATGCTAAAGGCAGCAATACCAGTCCCTGCTTTTAAAGCTGCATTTTTCAAACTTATAAATTTTAATATGTGGGACTTCAGCTCCCAGAATTCCCCAGCCAGCATGCTCACACATCTTAAAATTGTCAAGTTTGAAAACAGTTTAAAGTTGTAAATGACTAGGGCCCTGGATATCTAAAAGATTGCCTTCCTCAAATCACTTATGCTCTCCCAACCTAGAGAGCCCCTTCTAAGGTACTCTTTTCATCAGGAAATGAGGTGAGAAAGAGCACTGCACATATGGAACAACCAACCCCCTGAGATTTGGATAGCTTCCAATTGCAAGGCTTTTCAGAAGCAGGTAAAAATCTGGCTGTTTCATGATGAGCTGTATAATCATCGACACCAATATTCTTTTCAAAAATTTAATATAATTTTGTTATTTGTTATCATTATTTTATTTTCATATTATTATTTATAAATGGTTTAGAATCTGTTTGGATTAAAACTGTAGATAATTTTTTTAACAAAACAAAAATTTCTCTGTCTAGCTATTCATGTCTATCTATCCACACTGATTCCTTAACCTTCAAATGAGCACCAAATTGAAAAAAGGATAATAAAAATTATATGATCTGCACTATAGACTAAATGTATAAACTTATATTAAGGCAAAATATAATGTATGTCTAGATCCTGAGATAATTTCTTGCTTTGCATGTATTTTGTGCAAACCCAGCAATATATTTGGAAAAGATAATATAAACTTCAAATCTAAATTTACTTATCTATTCCCTTTATGGGATTTCATTTATCAGCTTTTTTAATGCACAATTTATTAATACAAAGTGATTTTAAATTAAAATACAAATGCATGCTTGAGTGAGTTTAGGGTAGTCATCAGAATAACCCATACATTCATTTTTATAATCAATCAACCCTGAACTATCAGTCCATTAAATTTAAATTTCTAGCACTACTAAGGCCGTAATTAAACTAATTCATTTTTTTTCTTGTGTTCTACTTTTTTTAGAAAATGCCTTTGTTTTCTTTTAGAACATATATGGATATACAGCATATGAAACATTTTACAATTGTTTTAGCACATTATATATTTCTGGTAGATTATTAATTGCCATCTAAGGCATCATATGCTTTTCACCATACTCGCCCATGTATGTCTACAATCTAAAAACAAATCAGAGATACCATATTGTAAGTGACTCTTATTTTGTAGTCAAATATTTATTTATTAAATGTATATGGGCACGCATCTCATAAGAAGGGACTGTGGACAGCATACAATAAGCAACTAAAACCATAAATATATAAAAACAATCATTACCAATAAAACAAGTTTTTAGTAATATATACAAACCACCAGGCACAGCAGAGAGGAAATATTAACTAGAATGAAACAGCCATCTTAGAATGTCACTGCTCCCCTGGGGTGACCAGGCCTTATAGAGCCTGGTTTTGAAGGACTATGAATATTAATAGGGATGGAGATAATATCATTTTTGGGGAAAGAACTTTCCATAAGACAGGCATCATGGCAGAGAAGGCCTATTTCCTGGGACTTGGCTAATCATCAGCAACTGGAAACAACCGCAGAAAAAGGAGATGAACCAGCACAACACCAAGCTGCCCAACTGCAATCCTCTGAGCTGATCCAAAAGGACATCGTCAACACTATTGAAAGCTGCTGAGAGGTCATGTAGGCAAGGACACATGCACAACCCTCATCCTGCCTTTTCCAGAGGTTATCAAAAAAGCATGAGAGTGGGGAATTCCATTCTCACCCCAGAACTGGAGTAAAAGAGCTGAGGCAAGGAGGTTGCTATGCTATGTAGCAGGGCGACTGGTATAGCAACAACAATCCCAACTGATCCCTAGAGCCCAGCTTAATAAAAAGATGATCTGTGTGCAGTGCCTTCCAAGCTGTAAGAGATTCCCATATGACAATCACAATGCCTGCCCAGGGGCTCAGCCGATGGATATCTGAAATTCAGATGGGCATATCTCTAAAAAGACTAATATCCTCTTCAGTGGTGGAATTCAGCCAGTTCGCACCATTTCGGCAGAACCAGTAGCTAATTGTTTGTTGCCCAGGCCCAGAATGGACTTCCGGAAGCAGCATCCACACCGAGAACCGGTTGTTCACATATTTGAATCCGACCACTGCTCCTCTTCCAGACCCAGCCAGGTTTCAGTGATACATACCAGGTTGGCCCTTTCATCAATTATTAAATCACTAAATAGGGAGGCCTTATTGCAGACCAACATAGCGCTTAGAAGCAGCACCTGAAAGTCAGGGCCGATATAGATCTGCTGACAGGATAGGGGGAGCCTGAAATCAAACACCTGGAACATGAAACTAGCATGTGATAATGGTCCTGCATTCTTCAAGAATTACCTGCTCCCTGTCTCCCACCATATCCCTCCATGCCTGTCACCACAATATGGTCCACCTAAGTCCAACCCTACTATTCTATGTTCTATTTCATTTGGGGCTATAAAGAGGCTGAATTGAATTGTATATGCCATCCTCTCCCTCTTTTCATACAATGACTTGTTATGCTTTAAATAACTTTTTCTGAAGGATATCACTTGCATTATGGCCAGTCTGAATGGCACCACTGATACAGTAGCAGAAATGTGAGGTCTAGTAACTTTTTTCTTTATGTTTAACACTTTTAGACAGGCTGTAGGGTGTGTTTTAGACAGGAAGCAGTAGATTTCATCACTTGTGCTCTTAGGTTCATGCCTAACATGGCTTAGAACATATAGACCTATAGATGTTTTAGCAATATCATAAATGCCTCTCTGAGGAAGGGAAGGATGGCTCTTCATTTAAAAAAGAACATTTTTTAAATTCTGTTATCAATGTTAGAACAGTGGAAAAACTGACTAATGGTTAAACTGAATAAAGAGTGTCATATGAGAACAAGTGGGAAGGGTTTAAGAAGCCTTTAAAGGTAAATGTGCTACGGATGGACAAATGGAGCAAATAAATAAACAAAGCCGCCAGGAAGAGAATTATGTTGATCTACTGTGTATCTTTCCAGCTCAGTTTATAACCACAATTGTCATTTTTTTAAAAAAGAAATAGCCATATATTGCCCCATTCGTGTGTTATTAAAAGTATGATACACAACATGTTTATGCGTCAGTAGAGATTTACAATTATCCTATTACATTTACTTGATTTAAGATTGTGAACAGCAGATATCAGTATTATATATTCTTAATTGACAGTACATTTTTTACATCCCTGCTTGGGGCAAACATTCTACAATTAAGAAACAGGGAAAGCCAGGAGCAACAAAAAAAAAAAAAGAAGCAAACTCTGCAAATTTGCCTTTGCTCTAGACTGCAAGTAGGAGGCTGGTGGAAATATCAAAATACATTTAGAAAGAAAGAGCAATGTATGGGTTTAGGATATATGATAATAATGATAATAACAATAGTAACAATAATATGAAGATGATGAAGAAATTGGCATGAAAACAAAGACAAATAGTGACTTGTTAAATTAACTTTTTATCCTATGAAATTGATTTTATTTATGCTGAATATCTATACTATGTTCTTTGCTAGAAGGTGTGCATGCATAGAGAGGGATATAGATATAAATACAGATATATAGATTATATATTTATATATTTATATTTCATGTGTCTAAACTGCCCATCTCCCTCAGGAGATCTCTGGGCAGTGTATAGTATAATATCAGCATATAAAACACTATGTAAGATTAAAATTAAAATACTGAAGCTAATTTAAGATTAAACATTTTTAAATGATAGGCTTATAACATTATAACAATTTCAAAGGGACAACAAATTCCAAAAAGGCAGCTTAACCCTATTAAAATTGGTTAATAAAGCCAGAAGGAGGGCTCTTGTGGTACCAATCAGGCCCACAATTGCATGGCCCTTTGTGCCCCCCATGCAAAGTCACAGAGCCAAGTTTTGACCCCCTTATGGAAGCCCAGGAAAATATGGACCTGACTTACCTCTGGGGGAAGGGTATTCCATAGTGTGGGGGCAACTAAGGCTCTTTCCCTAGACCCTGCCAGTCGAAACTGAGATAGATAGATAGATAGATAGATAGATAGATAGATAGATAGATAGATAGATAGATAGATAGATAGATAGATAGATAGATAGATAGATAGATAGATAGATAGATAGATAGATAGATAGATAGAGAAAGAGAGAGAGAGAGAGAGAGAGAGAGAGAGAGAGAGAGAGAGACAGACAGACAGACAGACAGACAGACAGACAGACAGACAGACAGACAGACAGACAGGGACAGGGACAGGGACAGAGACAGAGACAGAGACAGAGACAGAGAGACAGACAGAGACAGAGAGAGAGAGACAGAGAGAGAGACAGAGAGACAGAGAGGCAGAGATCTCCTAAAAGTACCTAAAATCTATGAGAAGAGTACCCAGCTTTACATTCATCCCTGGATCAAACTGATAATGCAATCAGGTTTCTGTCCCAGTGCTGAATCACTGTTAGGACTTTGAGAAAAAGAAGTTTAGGCTCACTCCCAGCAAGATGAGTTGACTTTAGGTTTGTAAGCTATCCAACTTCAGCAATACCTCAGCTTTAGTTCTGAAGGAGGTTACTGCACCATTGTGCTGAAATGATTCTAATGGAGCCGTCTTGTTTGAGGAGCAGCTGGCAATTGCAGCAAGAAAAGTCTTTCCACAACTCCATCTGTAAACCAGTCAATACCTTCTATATAGCAAGAGGCCCTATTATTCATCAGTAAGACATGAGAAATGATCTACTTGGAAGCTAACATTGAACCAGATTGCAACAGCTTGAGTAGGATAAATAAACAATATTTATGTTTATTGGTGGCTGGAAATCCCTGGTGGACTTTTTGCATAAAAGAAAAAAAGTGAACTTATGATTTATGGTTTTGATGGTTAGACAGGATAGATTATTAAAAGAAGAGAGTCATGATATTACTTTAGAGAAAGAGATAAATTTCTCATGAATGAAGGTAAATATACATGTCCCAGGAAAATGTTGCAGGATCTAATCTGAGTCAGTCACTGGAACCAAAGGTTTACTCTTCCACCTTCCAGGCTCAAGGTAAATTTCTAATTCTACTTGTATCTGCTGTAGATCAATAAGATATAGATGCTGTAAGATCAAAAGCTGCTTCTTTGTGTTTTTCTTTTCTTTTCTATTTTTCTTTTACTTATCTATTTTTTCTTCCTTATTTTTTATTAGTTTGTATTAGTTTTTAACTTTCCTTTTTAAAAATTTCCAATGCAATTATTTTAAAAAGAGAACTTCCATCTATCATTTGTTCCTGCCTGTCTGATCAATAGAAGGAGATCTCTTCAGATCCCTTTGCTCAGAGAATGCCATCATCAGAACTTGGGAGGCAGACCCTTTCAATTGCTGCCCCCCTTTTTGTTTAGAACAGCACACACACCCCAAGATCCAAATGGCCTTTTGAAAGGCCAATAAAATCTGCCTTTTTTAGAAGGCTTTAGGAGGAGAAATGATATGACCTGTTTCCTATTACAATGTGTGATTTGCTTGAAATTGAATTTTTTGTATTGATCATTGATGTTTAACCGTGTATAGTGTTGCACTGTTATTGATGTTTTATGGGCTTTTTACCCTCATTATGAAAATTGGATATGTCAGGTACTCAGAGTTGGACTCTTGTCCTGCCTTCTTTTCATTAAACTAGACATACCCAGTTCCATCAGCCTTTCCTTATATGCTTTAGCCTCCAGTCCCCTAATCATCTTTGTTGCTCTTCTCTGTATTCTTTCTAGAGTCTCAGCATCTTTTTTACATCGTGGTGACCAAAACTGGATATAGTATTTTATATTACACATTGTTAGTATAACTTGTGCTTGTACTTTTCATGTGCAGTCTCAGAGAAAAACTATTTTCTGAAAGACACTCCACAGAAGAACTCACCTAAATTCTTCATTGTGTTTTTACTGTACAAAATTAACACTTTTCATTTCTCTTGCTTTCAGCAAGTTAGTGTTTTCTGGATTTTTACATTATTGTTGCCAGATGATGCTGGGTTTGGTCTGCCTACAATGAATTTATCTTCATCCATTATCTGACCTGGGATGAGAAGGTAAGTAATGCCTCATATCACTGAGAATAGATAGGCATAAGAGCGGGATGGAGTAGGACTGGCCAAGATTTGCCCATCCCTGTTTGGTCTACTTGACTTTACTCTCTGTGGGGCTTGGCAGGGACTTCGAAAGAGCCCATATATTAATTTTGATTTTTTTTCCTTTGAAGCAGCTGAGATTCAGAAAAAGATTGTAGCTATCATAATGAAGGAAATTTCCTGAACAAATACTATAAAAAGCTGATAGACAGTTTACCTGCAGAATTCAGAAGCAAATATTTGTCACATTTAAGGGTTTAATAAGAAGAAAGACAAACTAACCTGGAAATATGTGTATTAGATTCTGGTTGAAGAGATATCTGTAGGTAATCTTAATTAAATAGAACTAGTGGACATGGAGAATAAGAAAAAAATGTGAAAAGGGGGCTAGTACAACTTTATTAAAGTTACTTTTTATTAGAGCATTTTTGAGGATTGAAATCATTTGACTTCAAGCTCTTTTCCAATGTCTGCACTTTTATTTCTCGGGATATAAATCCATTTTATAATTACTCCACTATTCTTATCTCAGAAACTTTGCCTGACACGCCATTCCATATGTTTATGATTCTCTGAATGAAAAAGTGCTCCCTGACAACCGCTCAGATTTTTCCTTTAATTTCCATTTATGCCTTATTGTCTTAGAATGTTGAACTGGAAATATATGTTGCAATATTGTGTGACATTATCTGTATTACTTAAGATTTTATATAGCCATACATCAACCAAACATCAGATAAATCTTATGGTTGCTCTCTTTTCTTTTCTTTTTTTTTTCATCTTTTTCAGAGCCTGATAGGTAATAGATTCAATTTAGTCTCTGTCAGAAGTTAACTTTAAAGATTTCTTACAAAACTAGGAGACAATACGTCTGCATTTTGGTTTGAATTATTCAGATAGGACTGCGGTGTACTTTTGCAAGATAGGAAAAATAAGATCGCATTTAATAAACACACTTATTTGCTTACACATTGACAATGATTTTTAAATCACTGCTCAGTTCTTTAACCCTGGGAAACATTTATACTGAACAATTTCAGCAACTGATTTAAATGCAAGAATTTTGCATTAGCTGTTTTTGTGAAATGGAGACTTACAAAATAGCTTTTATGCACAGACTTACCTATTTCTTCTTTCTTTTTCTTTTTTTTTCTTTTTTTTCTTTTTTCTTTTTGTAGAGATGTATGTGCAGAAGCCTGTACTACACAAAGGGCGTGCAAGACTACTATAAGGGCAGACTTTGGGGAAGAAGAAATTCAGGTACTCTGTCAAGAAACTGATCAGAAGTTTCCAAAAATAACATAAGTTGAAGGTGGACTATTACCATATCACTGAAGTAGACTACCCTTTTGTAAGCTCTTGGTTCAGATGCAAAGACTGAATTTATGTAAAATACTTAACTTGGTTACTGAATTAACCCAGTTTCTGGATTGCACAGTTTATGGAATCCTAAATGATCCAAACAACACTGGGTTGTAAAACATGCACTAATACACATGCACAAACACACAAACCATACATACAGAGAGATTAACTAAGGTTAACACTAACCATACTTAGTATGTTGCATGAATTCAATTGACAGATGTTTTAATTGACTTGGTACTAGAGTTGTGAGAACCCAGCTTAAAAATATCTATTATCTAATTGGGATTGTTGCTTTTGTACCAGCCTGCTTGCTGCATGGCAACCTCCTTCTCTGAGTTTCTGGATTCCATCTTTGGGATTGCAGCGGAGTTGCCCAGACTTATGGTCTTGGGGACTTAAATCTGCTTTCTCTGGGAGCAGAGTCTGAGCATTTCGGACTCTGTGGCCACCATGATGACCATGGACCTGTCTCAAGTCATCCAGATATAGATCAGTGGTCACACATCAAATCTGGTATCCTTGTCAGCACAGTGGCTATGTGAACTGAAATTAGGGGAAATTTTGGTATCACCTTTTCATGGTCAGATCAGACCAGGAGCTTCTCATACACCATCCACTGCAAGGAGATTGGACCAATTAGATTATTCTGCTCCTGGACCCGTTGGGATTGGATGGATTTCAGAGGGAATTGAGGGCTGTTCCTGCTAGTCTTCTGCATGGCCCATCTGAAGCTTTGGTTGCTCCTTGGAATAAGAGAGAAAATAAGGTTTTTGCTTGGATTGTGCCTACCGGTATGTGACTTCTTCCCTTCACTCTTCATGGTTCACAGAAGAGAGATGAAATGAGAAAAGAGAGATCTAGAGGGTTGCTGACATTTTACAGGGGACAAATTCAGCCAAACATGGATTAGACCTGCTATTAAGGCCTAGCTTGTAAGTGGTTAAGGTGGCAAAATGTCAATGCTTTCCCACCATTATTGCATCCATAGTATTATTTCAGATGACATGTGCCCTTTTGGGTAGAGGGGAACCATTTGTAGGGACATATGGAAGAATTTGCTCAGTATCTGTCAGACAAAGTCACTTAAATTCACTGACAAGTGGACAATGACCATGTTCCAGGTCCAAGGAAGATGCCTGAGAAGGAATCTTACTTGATTATCTAGGAACTGTTGAAGTGGACAGGGTCCTTAAAACTGTGAGTTCAGTCCCTTGCTCTTTAGATCCATGTCTCTCTGCCTTGTTAAAGCAGCAAGGGGTGTGTTGTGAGTGGGTCCTAGCAGTTGTGAATTTATCTTTGGGTGACACAGTTGTTCCTTTATCTCTTAAGGTGTCTTTAGTTTGTACCTCCTCAAGAACCATTGCTTGACCCCACAATACTAGACAATTTTTGTCCAGTATCTAACTTCCCCTTTGGGGGGGAAAGTGGTTGAGAAGGTGGCTGAGCAACAGCTTCAGAGGATCTTACATGAAGCAGATTATCTGGATACTTTTCAATCATGGTTCAGACCCAGTTATGGAATGGATATAGCATTGTTTGCACTTTGGGATGAATTCTGATGAGGACGGTATTTAAGGTTCTTCAAAGTAATAATAATATTTTTGTACATGTTGTTTTTAGCCTTGTTTTATGTTGCCCAAGTCATTTGTTTCATCAGATAAGTAGCCATATAAATTTAACAAATAAAATAATAAATAACTGTCCTACTATCTACTAAAAGGCCTTGAATTATATTGTGGCAGCTGATTTGTAACTACATTGGAAAGTTATAAATGCCATAATCTTGAAGGGACTTAAACTGTCATCCTCATGTCCTGAATGGAGGGCACAATAGGTCAGAATAATGCAACTCAATTTGTTATATAGAATTAAGATCCACAAAAATAGATAGTGTTGCCACTTAATGTTTCTATGATCAGGATGCTATACAGTTAAGCTATCTTACAGAGACCTTTATATGGTTTGTGATCCTGAACCTCTGGTTTTTGAATGACCATGGTTATATTTCAAGATAAGCAGAGGATTTTCACCCAAATATATCATATACCTGATAGCGAAAGCAACATCACTCTTCTGAAGATTTTGATTTCTTATGAGTAAATATCTTGCAGCATTTTCAAAATGTGCAATGCTATCATCTTTCTGCAAGTTGGAAGCAGGGCCGATAAACAAAGCATCTCTTTCTAGCTTTCCCTCATGCTCTTATTTAGTTTTTTGTGGAATAAATATGTGATTGTAACAAATTAGGAGGACCTGGGAAGGAGGAGAGACTGGTGGTGCAGCTATATTATTTGTTTTTATTCTGGTGAATCAGTGTGATTTCTGTATTACTCAGATAAAATGTGTACTTTTAAAATGGGATCAGAATTAACTATTAAAGCACACACATCTATATCAGTTCCAAATTTGCTTCTGTTTAAAATTAATTCCAGTCTAGATAAGGTGTCAACTTTTATCTGAGAATTTTTTTAAAAAAATAACAAAAGGAAGGATAAATCCAAACCTACCATTGCAAATTTTGTTTCTGAAGCTATCCCATTATACCTGTGTAATGATGAAATGGCATGTCTGTGTGGACCAGGTGCCTCAATTTACCCTTTCTGCAGACCAACATTCATTCAATTCAAACTTGATTCCATATTTGTCATTAGTCTTGTGTACCATAGTCAAAACAGTCCTGATTTAAAAAGCTTTTTAAATTATCTGCATTTATTTTTATTGTGGTATTTCTATGGATTTTTTATTCCATCTTGCAAAGTTAAAGCTGCAATGCTCTACCACTTTACCTACAAATAATCCCCACTGAATTCAGTAAGATTTATTTCTGTTTGGATATACAGAGTTTGATAGACACCCCCCCCCATGGAACTGAACTGCTACCCAAAATCCAATGCTTTATCTAGTCTTTAATTTCAAGATGACTAGAAAACTGACTTTTGGCCCCTTAGCACAAAACCAAATAGAAGATTCCAAATTTGTCAGCAAGTGGCACCAAATTTTTATTCTTTCTATGTTTAACTTGAAAGGTTATTTCATTTTCATATTATGGTGTAGTTAAGCAACTCTAGGCTTGAATGCAATGGCTTTCTTTATTTTAAAGTAAATATCCCCAGCATTCCTACTAAATGGAAGATGAAATTTTAGAGCCAAGTAGTTGATTGTTTCTACATCTTGAAAAGCCTGAATTTGATTTGTTATTAGAGACATATTTCAGTTCTTCAACTATGACTATTTTCACTGAGGTAGAATCTTCAAAATAAGGCCTGTAATATAAGAAGTGTCCTGGAGCCTCTTAGTATGTCTTTGGTGGGAGCAGCTTTGTACAATAGGAGAGATGGAAGTTAGAAGGAAGGTATGAGCAATTCCCCCAAAGCTATGAATCAAATTACTGATAGACTGAAGAGATTAACCTGGATACCCCACCTCCTTGCTCACAAAGCTGTGTCCATTAGATCACCATGTCTGTCTCTCAAGGAACAAGCCTCAGCAAGACTGAGAGGCATGCTCTAAAGTAAGCAATATATTAAGCAGGGCCCTGCCTGAAGTCATATTTGTGCAAAAGGTGAGGTATTTGTTCATTTACCAGCGTTTGGTTACTCATCTGCCTGACTTGATCTTGATTCTTTCTGAGGAGATAGAATTTCAGAAAGAGCTAAATCATTCTCTTTGAAATCAGTCATAATTTGCTTCAAGGCTAAAATTGTACTTGACGAGTTCCGGCTCAGGGACATAACATGAAAGTCCTGGGACTGTTTTAATTACAGAAGCACAATAAACTGGCTTCCCCTGAACTTTGTCACCTCATTATTTCTAGCTTGTTTAGTTCATGCATTCCCTCCCCTTTTCCACTTGGAATTTAAGATAGTTTGAACTGTTTTTATACTTTAAGTGATATTAAACTTTGAATGCATGCTAACAAATAGTAAGGAAAATATTTCTCTTCTCCAGTAGGGTCTCAGCCTTCTATGTCCATTTCCACAGATAATTTTAAAGATTTCTAGACACAGAAGATTAGAAATAAGAAAATTATTGAATAACAATCAATTGTACAGATGCAACATATGAAACCTAAACCTTTAAGCATGTGACTTTACTATATTAAGAAATATATAAAATAAGACATTCATATGAAAAGATTATTATTCAACTATAATGAAGAGTTTTTACATCTCAGCTATTTTGAAGGATAAAAATTAACTTGGAGTCCTTTAATATGGAGTGCTTCACTGTCTTTGAACACAGTAAGTTTATGTCTTGTGTTGACACAGTTCAGGTCTTAATGCGGTTTATTTGAATAAGGTAAACAACTAAATGTTTACTAATAAGGTTTATTCCAGATATGTTGGAAGTATCTCCCAAACTTCAGCTCTGTTTAAAGCACCCTCTTACAATATGGTCAGAACATTTTATTGAAAAGTAGATAAGAAATACATTAAATGAATAAAATGATAATATAAATATTCTAGGTCATTAAACATGTGGCTCATTTAATTGACGTAGTGGCTCTGATATCTTAAAGAATCCAGTTGAATTATTTCTATCGGCTAGTAACAACTTTCCAAAATATTTGCAGTAATTTAATATCTTTTGATAATTCCTACCTCACTTATCTAATTTTTTTTAAAATATGGTTATTATTTGAGATGCTTGCACAAGTCTTCGGCCTTATATGTGATGGAAATTCTCCAGAGAACTAAACAATGCCCAACTATCCAGAAATGATCATCCCAAAAGTATGATTAGTTTAATACCAAAATGTTTTATGTTTTTCTTTCTCCCCCCCCCCTCTCACACACATGACTGCATAAGAGATAAGAAATGTTATTATAGCATCAATCAAATTGAAAAACTAAATTTCCAACTACTAGTCTTTCACAATCTTTTCTAATCAAATACATAAAACATTCGATTGCAAGGCAATCACCCAGGCCACAAACAATTATCCATTCTGATGAGGAAGGATGGGAGTTATAGTCCCACACATCTGAGAGTGCCAGTTGGGAACTTATGCAGAATAGTTTAAAGCTAAAGAGGTTTGCATTAGTATACTACAATCATAAGAAAACGCTCTGTAATGTCAAAGATTGTTCAGGGATATAAAAATGTCAGGCTCACATTGCAAAGATTTTAGGCCCATGATCCTTTCTAAATAAGACCAATTGCCTAAGAACACCTGGTGACCTTTCATAAAACCAGATTGTGCAGAATGGATAATTGAAAGTAATACTGTCTGTAACCTGCATGCCAGAGTTGTTGTCAATATTTTTGCATCAACACTTAACAAAGAAATCAGACAATAGCTTGCACAGTCAGCACCATTTTTACCAGCTTTCAAAATCACAGTCATATAAGGCTCACTGAAAGAGGTTGGAAAAACCTTATTTTAAAAGGCATCATTAAAGACCTTCAACAATCTTAGGGCAAAGAACTCAGTATACGTTTTTTACCACTTAATGGAAGAACCATCCACATGGGGAGCTTTTTCTGTTTTAATAGATTTAATGGCAACTATTATTCCTTAGAGAGATAAAGGTGCAGTTAAATAAGCAGTTTCATCATAAGTAATCTTAGGAAGAGCTGTATTATATAAACATTGATTAATTTCTTCCTCAGTTACATTTGACTCTGTATTACCCAGCTGACAATAAAAAATCTTAAAATGTTAATTTATTGAATCAGAATCATTATATATTTTACCCTGGACATCTTTAATAGTAGAGATAGTATTAAATAATTTCCACTGTCTCAGCTGAGATGCTGATAATTTACTAGCATTATGCAACGAACATTATGCTTAAAATACATAAAGGAATTAGATTTCTGTTTATCAGCCATAAAGTGTTTAATTATCCACACATCATTTTACATAAATGCTCAAAAAATCTCTTTAAAGCATCCCCCATTTCTTGTTAAATTTTTATTTTATTTTTCCATAAAGCATAAGCAGTCTCGTGACCTTATGTATGCCTTAAAGGCATTCCAAGCAACCAACATATTCACAAAATGTCTATTTTTGAAAAATATTCAAAGACTTGTTCTATCTGTTTCATAAAAAGTAGAATTGTTTAATAGTGATATGTTATGGAAAAAAACGGGCTGACTCTTTCTTATAGTCACTGATAATGTACTGAGGCTGGGACACAATCAGATACAGCAATGGTATCTATATTACTTTTTTTAAATTCATTGAGCTAAGAATTCAAATAGCAGAAAATAGTCAGAACTGAAATACAGAACTGAAAGAAAAGATATTTTTGTTGCAAAGGCTCTAAGAGTTACCAAATAGCCACCAAATTAAATTCTAACATATACATTTGCAATATTTTCAGTGTATAAGATGTAGTTATCTGATCAAATAGGGATTTAAACTTGATTAAATCTCCAGTCATATTTATCAGATTAACTGCCAAAGTAATAAACTGTATATATGTACCTGGGTGTATAAAGAATATAAAAATAGAAAACAATTACAGAGAGGAACAAGAAAACAAAATGGCGACAAGAATAAATTTAAGGCCTTCCAAAAATGATTCAGTTTTAACATTTTCCAAAGAGACAGATTAGTTGGATACAATGCACAGATTAAAACAATCCAATTGATATTGAATGTATTTAGTATCAGATTTAGAACCAAATCTTACCTTTGAAAAAATGATTGGCTCATTTCTTTATTACTTCTCCTCCTTTTTCTTCTTCCAGAGATTTATATTTATTGAAAATACTTGCTTCGGACTCCTATTACATGGATCCTTGTAATGGAACTATGAAGTCTCAAAAGAGGGAAGGAGAATGAAAACAAACTTATACATTAATATCTTCCTTGCTTCCTATTAAAGCCTAGGAATGTAGTCAAAATACTGTGGTTGGCATCCTTAAGTAGAAAATAGATAAGGGAGAAGGTTTCTTTTCCGAGCTTGTGGGTTGGTTTCTGAATGTTTCGTTACCAGGCTAGGTAACATCTTCAGCCGGGTTTAGGGATCTAAATCCTAAAACCGAGCAACAGATATTCGCTACTATTCGCCACTATTGCAAGGAAATAGTTAAGAATTAAATATCTTTACTATCAGTAGAAGCTAATAACAAGTTTTTTTCAGACATATATTATATCCAGAATGCTTTCTTTAAGTATGATCTTAGTTTTCACACATAATGCCCCAGAGACCAAGATGCACTATTTGAGTCCATGGAGTAATATAATTAGCATGAGGATAGGCAGAAAGAGTGCCATTTCAAAGCAGAATGTTAATTTTAGTCAGTGTGGGTTGTATGGTCTAATTTTAGGTGGAGAAGAGATGCAGGAAGTGTTTCTAGTTTCATGTGTGAAAATGCCTGTAGTTGTAGCAATTGCATAATACAGCTTAACTAGGTTGAGTTGCTTTTCCTATACTATAAAATGCCTGATTTTTAAAAATTCTGTTTCCAACATGAAATACTGAGAAGTCATTTATCAATACCGAAAAGAAGCCATATTGTTCATAATACACTTACTTTTGAAAAGTTGCAACTATTATCAAAAAAATATTCTCTCTGACTGGAATTCAAGTTTGGTTACAATGAAAGCAAAAAAAAAGCATGGTGGAATAGCATTGTCCATTTTGCATCTATTACTTGATTTTCTATTTGTTCAACTATTCTCTCTTTGTCTCTCTCTCTCTCTCTCTCTCTCTCTCTCTCTCTCTCTCTCTCTGTCATTCACACACACACACACACACAGTCACAGAAAAAAGGTTGGAGCCTCATTTATTTATTTATTTTTGCAAAACTGGAAGGAATTATAAATTAACAAAGAATTGCAAGAAATGGGATGCAGCTACCTCTAGAATTAGCTATGACAGTGTTTCTCATCCTCAGCAACTTGAGGACGTGAGGGCTTCAGTTCCTAGAATTCCTCAGTCAGAATGCTGTCTTAAAGTGGCAGAGGTTGAGAAACACTGAGCTAGGAGACCCTTTCCATGATGCCACTAAGTGTCACTTCTTGTGAAATGGACAGCTATATAAATTTGCTTAATAAATAAATGATCAGCTGTGCCACTCCTTGCCAGAACTTTGCATAACTTTTTCATGCCATTTATTTAAAGGCCAAGGAAAAAGTAGGACAACTGACACATTAATAGACATTATTGGGTTTTTTTCATATCACCTTAAAATTAGACTATACAATTAATGGTTCTGTTCATGATCTAAGAACTGTCTTTTTCCTTTGGGCACAGCATGTAGATGGCCATTTCCAAGAATCATCTGAATACTAACTATATCGCCAATGTTTGTCTATTTTTTACAACTTACTTAACCTTACCTATAATCTCTTGTAGAACATCTTCCGTCTACAGCTCTTTTTTTATTAATATAGGTTAAATGCTATTACACTACACACGGCTAAAGGAATGAGAGTTGGTACAATCCTAAAGCATGAAGCTTAATATCCAATAATATCTTTAAAACCCCTTCAGTGTTTTATTTCGGAATTTCAGTTATATTATCATGACCTTATCTCATTAATGCAAGAGGTGTGTGGAAGGCTCAAGATCCACATCTTGAAAAGTAAATCTGTTTTTAATTAATATACTGCACTGCAAAGTGCAATGAAATGCAAGGCAGCATATTCACCCTTAAAAGAAGAAGATTAAATTTATAATGCAATGTTAGGTATTTGGATATTTCTGTCATCTCAGTACAGGCCTTTGCTGTGCTCTCTGCAAAATATAATAACTTCTAAGCAGTGTGTAAAACAAAGTGCTCAATTCACTTTATTAAAATATCCAATAATAATTGATTTAAAGGCAATAAAATGTGTTCATTAGAGGGCTTATATTCAAGAAATATTGAAAGTATACCTAAAACTGTCACTTTTATTGTGAATGAACAGGATAATATAATTTGAAAAGAGTGTGATCATACTAAAGATTTGTCCTGCAGCATTATCTGATAGCTCGTAAAGTGCTGAAATTTAATATGATGCTTTCAGTCAGTTTAATTGAAATTTAATTGCCACTTTGGGCAGAAGGTTTAGATCTGATCAATAAAATATTAAAGATTTTGCGCTTTCATTTGGAACAATTTTTTAGCCAATGCATTTGTGGATGGCTTGTGTTTTTAGGAAATATGCAGCCAATCTCACTTTACAGGGCAACATGTCATTTTCTAATTTGAATGTTTTAATGTGCTGCACAGATAAATAGTGAAAAGAATCAAGCCAAAGTTGATCCATTTAATTACAACAAAATGAAAGAAATAACGGTCACCTTCAGATTCATGAGGAAGGCATTAATGTAAAAGAGCTATAAATATTTTGAAATGTCAAATCTCAGAAAGACAGAGTCCAATGTGAGACTGGCTGTAAATCAGAAACAGAGAGGAACCTTGGGAGAAAAGATGGTTCTCTGGTATTTTAGAAATAATTACTAATACAAAAAGGGTAATGATGAACTTATAAATTATATTAAAAGGGGCCATTACAAAAGGATTAGTTTATAAAGCTGAGAGATGGTTCTTGCAAATGATCCTGCAAGTTATTTCTACTTTTCACTTCATATTCAAAAACCAAAAATTATCTGATTAATGATAAACTAATTGATTGCTATTCTGCAATTGAAGCACCATGACCTAAGCAGAGTTCACTCTTTAATGTGAACCACAACTCAGCTTCAGTTTCATGCCTTTTGGGGTTAGGTTGGGGAAAGGGAGAAGGTCAAAAAATGAGCTGGTGATTGTATGGGAAAAATATGACAGATCTGATCTCTGGGATGTACTACTTTTATCCAAGGAATGTAGTTTTATTTAGTGGCAGAATTCCCATCTCCTTTTATTTGGAATGATACTATCTTGCATGCAATTTCCCTTCATTGCCAACCCCTTTTTCCCATACACACACACACACACACACACACTTTCCCCTATCAGTTCTTTAGCATATATGGCCTTCATGGATGTAGCTATATTTGGAGAGAATTAAAATATCCCTAGATATTTTTAGACAAGAGCATTCATTTCCATTCAAACAGTACCAAACTTCAATCACTATTTGTTCTCACACCTTTGAATTTTTACAGGAAAAGAAAGAAAATAACATTAGAATCAACAAAGAAAAAAATCAACCCTTGTTAGCAGAAGATCCAAACTGGTAACCCACCAAATATTACTGAATTAACCAGCAACTCTAACCAATGCAGTTGTTTTTGAGGGATTAATATTTTTTACTCTTTTTCACCTCTGTAACCTACCTGTACACATTCCAAACCTGCTAATTTAGGAAGGACCCATTAAAGTAGACTTGAAAAGGGCAAATAGAAGGAGAAAGCAGAAAAGTTCTATTTGATGTAAAAAACAAAACAAAAAACTGCTCGCCTAGCATTGCAAAGTGCATGTTTTCCCTTTTATTGCCTTGTTAGCCTTATTTGCAGAGTAGCACTGTTTGCTAAGCAAAAACTCTTTATCTCATAATTAACACTTTTCTATACATTGCTGTCGTAGTCCTGAGATTGCAACTAAGCATCCTCCCCATATTATATGCTAGCAAGTGACACAGAGATCAATGGGACATAGTTCCAAGCAAATCTGTATGGGAGTAGGATATTAATAAGAAAAAAGCAATGTGAGAGCAACATCAATCTTCCTGCAATTATATGCATCTCTGGTGGTGAATATGAAAGATGTCTTGCTGATTCCAAAGGAAAAACTATGAATTCTCTGAATTCTCCTGTTCTACCAAATGCATCAAGAAAAGACTGGTCCACAGCTCCTCTGTGCAGAATGCAATCCATCAGATTCTCTATAAACTAGGGAATATATATCTGGTTAAATCCATCTAAAATGAGATGCAGCATTAGCAATATGGACATTCTCAGCAAGGTAGGCAATAAAAGGAGATATACTATAGGACCTGACATCAGATTGTTTCAAGCTTAATTTCAGTAAAGTAATAAGGTCAGGGAGAGAAATGCTCAGCGATGCACAGATTGATAATAGGAACAGAAAAGACGAAGTTCTTCATGGACTTCAAACCTTTTTTTTGGCTGCCACAGAGGACAAAGAGATGTACACTGGCTGTAAGCTTTGCAGATATTATCCACTCTATACTGGTGCTGCATAGTTAAAAGGAGAAAGAATATGTTTCCTACTAGAGTTTAAAAGGATAGTTCTTCCACTTCAAAATCAAACGAAGCAAAAAAGGCATTTCATAGCACAGTACAAATTTCATTTGCTAAATAAGCAATACTTGCTGCCTGGAAAATATTTTTTTTCCTTTTAGTCAGAGAATTTTAAAATATTATTGGCATTCCCAAAGTCCTCTAACGAATGGCCCCTCCCAAGTTACCAGCCTTTAAGACCCCCACAAATAATCTACCCCAAATATCACATTTTCTGTTAAATTACTCAATATCTTTGCTGATTATAAAAAGCTGAGCAAAATCATTCTGATTTAGTTCTTGAATGGAAGTTACCGGAAAATCTGAAGTCCTATAAGCTACCCTGAAAAGTGTGTGTGTGTGTGAGAGAGAGAGAGAGAGAGAGAGAAAGAAAGAGAGAGAGAGAGAGAGAGAGAGACAGAGACAGAGACAGAGAGAAACAGAGAATGTATGTACACACATACATACAAACCCTATCTGCAGAGAAAATATTAGATTATTTTATAGGAATTATTGGAATTATTATATAGAAAAATGAAAATTAATATGACATTTTTCCCCATTTTAGGAAGGAAAAATTCTTCTTGTTTCTTCCAAACTGTAAAATAAATTATTGGTTCTGTTCTCTACTTTGTGAAGCAGTATTGGCAAATAGTTTGAATTTTGATACTGAATATCAAAATTAAATAATTTTTCAATTATTTTTTGTTAACATAATGAATATTTTTAAATATATGTTGTTCCTGTGATTACTTCTAGTTTTCATTAATAAATATATAATAAATAACCATATACAGTATTAGGCACTGTTTTTAAAGTGAAAAGAAGCAGTATTTTTTGTTATAAACAATTTTTATTATTTTCCATTTTACACCAACAGAAGCTTAAGAATCAGCGTGGAGATATGGTGGTCGATTACAAAAAGAAAACAATAACATTATATATATACAATTCACACAATATTTCTTAAAACTTCCCTCTCTATCTATGTAGAATATTATAATCAATTACATTCAAATAAATTCATTCATTAATATATCTAAATATAAATTTCCTTAATCAATAAAAACTTTCAACCGCTCAATATTAATATAATAAACAAATTAGTACAATCTTATAGCCAATTCATTCATTAATATATCGCTATATATAAATTAAATGCTTAAATCAAAACCAACGCTCCTATTTAAGTTATTGGAATCTCATTAGTACATTTCTAAGACAGATTTTCATTAAGTATGTTGCCAGATATAAATTTCATTAGTCAATAATCTTTTACAAATGCTCCTTATCTATCCCAAAGATCCTGTTTTAAGCTTTATTTGTTTTTCCAAATATTTAAGTTTAAGCTAACCTAATTATTTAACTATTTCAGGGCCTCCAAATTTCTCTTATTTAAAGATATTAGCTCCAACACTAAATTCCTACATTTCTCAACTATATTTCTATTCTTTTTCAATAATTCTCCAGTTATTAATTCCATCTCATTTCAAAACAAAAACCACAAACAGGAAAAGAAAAAAAACATACACGCAAAGAAAAAACACATATTCTTGCTATACTTCAATATTAAATTCTAAATCATTTCATAATAACCTCCCATTTAACACAAACCAAATCCAGGACAATCCAAATCGCTATAAAACCTTTACCATCCATAATTATCATCTCAAATTTAATATTTATATCTTATTCTGGGTTTCCTTCTATTCCAAATAGTCGAGTCTCTAGTTCCGCAAATAGCTCTCCCATTGTCTCCTGCCACACTGTGCATAGGTCTCCCATTATCCATTTTCTTAGACTGGTATAAAAATTATAGTCATTCTGAAAAGCTCGTGCCAAAACGTCATTTCCCATCTTTTTCAAGGTTGCATAAACTTTAGTTGAAATCCTTTTTTTTGGTATAGTCCTCTTTAGTCAAGTTTTGCTCTTCTTCCAATAGTTTTTCCTCTCTCAGAAAGTCAAATGGTATCTGCAAATCCACTTGACTTTCCGAAGTAAGCTCCTCCATTTCCATATTATAGGTCATCTGACCATTTATCTCAAGGCTTGTTCCCGTTATCGATTTCAAATCCAACTGTACATTTGAGAAGCAGTATTTTTTATTTATTTATTTATTTATTTATCACATTTTAAAACTGCCCATCTTCCTCACAGAAGTGTTACATAGTCCTTAAAAAGATAGGCAGATATAGACAATTTTAAAATGTAACAACCCTGCAGTCAGCTTGTGCACACTTTCCATGCTTTCATATGAATATGTACGATTGCTAGAGTTTATACACTATATTTGCAGAATCCTAGAATTATGTAATTGGAAAGGGGATATTTAGCCCATCAAATCCCACCATCTGCTCTATGCAAGAGTCCAAATTAAACATTCCCAACAGATGGCTGTTCAACATCTGCCTGAACATATTCAGTGAAGAGGAGCCCACCTTTTCTCTGAGTAATTGGTCCATTGTTAAACTCCTCTTATGGCAAGAAACTTTAAATCAAAATCTTGCTTAAAATAAGTTAAGGCCATTATTTCACTCTAGAATGAGAAAAAAACAGTCCTTCTTCCATGTGACATATTTTCAGATATTTGAAAAGCACTATCACATCTCCTTTTAGCATTTTCTTCTCAAAGACATTCCCACATTATCCCTATGCATTCCCAGTTATCTTAATCTCTTTTTATACATCCCAGATTCCCTAATTATCCTTGCTGTTCTTATATCAACCTAGTCCATTTTGTTTTACTCTTAAAAGGTGATGCCAAAATTGGATTCAGTACACAAGGTGGACTCTAGTCAATGTAGAATAAAATGGATATATTATTTGTCATAAGCAACTATTATTCTGTTGATACAGTCTAAAACTCTATTTTCCTTTTCTGCAGCATTTCCCAGTGATTACTCTTATTCAGTTTATGATTTATTATTACTACAAGATTTTTATTACTACCAAGCCAGGAATCCCCTGCTCTGAAATTCTATCCTGTTACTTAAATGGCATAATTTCATTCTGTAATTTCAGCCTATTCCTCTCATCTATCAATAGAAATGATTTTTGGTTTACATATTATTGATCACATCTAATTTAATGTTATTTGAAAATTTTCTCTACCTAAAGTGATCCTTAGGTCATAGCATTCAACATCTCCTTCAGTTTGATACAGAACCATTGAGAAGCATTCTATGAGTATGATTTTCAAAGCAGTCATGTATTCATTTCTTAGTAATTCCATCCAGCCTACACTTAACTAGTTTGCTAATCAACCTGTCATGGGTATGTGGCAAATACTTTGCTGAAATTACATTTGCTGTAGTCCTATGTGACTTAGTCTCAGTCCATTTAGAATTGGAGAACGGATATTTACAAGGAGATATAATTTAGTTCAAGTATGGGAGTCAACGTGTAAAAACAAATGGAACTGATTCAAACAATTCAATCAGATTCAACTATTCAATTCAAGATACTTTTTAAATCTTCTATAGTGAAGAAGCATCACAAAGTCCACACTCACTTCATTTTTGGCAAAATGGAATGAAAGCAACGGGGATGGTATTAAATCTGCCCATTTTTCAGAGTTGCACAGACTCTGAAATATAAAATATTTTTAAATATTTAATCTGCATCTCTTTTAAGACACAGTGCAGAACAACCAGACACAAAGTTTCCCCCCAATGCTATCACTCTGCTAAACTACTAATTCTCACAACACTTCCATGTCCTAGGATGTCAAACCACCTAGTAGGGCTGTACTATCTATTATCCTTCTCATCTTTTCATCTTTCCTATTAGCTATTTCCTTAGCTTCTTATGAATATAACTTTGCTATTTATATCTCATGATTTATGTTGATTGCCTTTATTTAGTATCCTATTATGATTTATATTGTTTGCTTATTTAGTAGCCTATGACTATCACTGAGTTTATATCTTGTATTTCATGATGATTGTATTTATGATTATGATTTGATTTATCACTAAGAATTCTATTCTATTTTTTTCTGTTCTGTTTTGTTCATTGGTTAAGCAAGGATGGAAGGGAAAGAGATTTCTCAGGTGGTCTGACATCCTAAAGCATAGACCAGGGGTAGTCAACCTTGGCTCTTTTATGACTCGTGTACTTCAACTCCCAGAATTCCTGAGCCAGCTGTGCACATTGAGCTGTGCTGGCTCAGGAATTCTGGGAGTTGAAGTCCACGAGTCATAAAAGAGCCAAAGTTGACTACCCCTGTCCTAGAGCATAGACAGTTGTTTAGCAAAGTGATAGAATGGGGGAAAACTGTGTTGGTTGTTTTGGTGTGTAATGCCCTGTAGCATCCTCTTGAAGGAAGAGGTTGAAACAGTTTATGTCCAGGAGGTGGGGGGTCTGTAGATATTTTCACAGCCCTCTTTCTGGCTCATGCAGTATACAGGTCAGGAAGAAGTGCAGATAATACAAATATTACAGCCTGCTGTCCTGGAACCCTATTTTTAATTTCTATAGATTTATTAAAATTTGATTTCTTGAAGTTCATTTGGCATTATATGTCCATATTTACTCAGTTTTCATGCCACATGCACTTCTTTCATTGTATTTTCCTTGTTTAGAATCAGGTAAAAGATGTGACTTTTATAGAAGAAAGTGGTCAGCAAGGTAGATTGATAATTTCCTGAAATGACCATACTTAGTAGAGCATCTTCCAATTTTCATTAGAGTTGCCTATTTATCTATTTGATTCAGAAGATTTATATTTTGTCAAATATAGCACTCAGTCCTTCAATTTTCCTTCATAACAATGCTGTAAGGTTGGGCTGGGATATAGTGATTTTCCTTGACTGAAAGTAAACCTTTCCCCTGGTCAAAACTAACAGATCATTCCATGCCACTTCTGCAGATCATCAGTTTTAACATGGAGTGCATAATTTATATGTTCCTTTTCATTGGCTAGCCAGTGGTGGACAAAAAGCATATTTTCTTCCACCTATTTTAATCCACATATTCTGTATAGCACTGTTAAGTTCATTTAATTAAATTTCTGACCAGAAATGGATTCTTTCAATTCCCAGTACAATTTTTCATTAAAATAAGGCTCATTAAAATATCAACACTTCTAGTCATTCATTCATTTGTTTATAAACCCATTCATTTGTAATATTCTTCCCTCTCTTTTCTTTCTCCAGGGACTTAAAAATTGGGTAAAAGCATTATCAAACGTCCTTTCTAGATTTTCATAGTCATGACTCCTCTTGGTAGTATTCTTTGTCTCCACATGGATTAATAAGGGGATATAACTGTCAATGGGCTTGAGAAGACTTGTCCCTGTTCTTCAAAGCCCTAATTCTTGTTTCTGCCAATCAGCACACTTTAT
>NW_015386531.1:86364-125854 GCF_001527695.2 Protobothrops mucrosquamatus
AAAAAAATTAAAAATAGGAATCTTCTGAAACTCTGTCAGTGAACTCTACTGCCAAATTCTTGTTGGCAGTGCTTGTTAATCCATTCGTGTATATTTTTCTACATAAGTGCATGGATAAAGTGCATGGAGGTACATACCTCCACAGTGTTAACCTGAGGTTTACCATAGGCTTTTTAACTTCTCTGTCTGTACCTACAGAAGGAAAGTGTTCATAGTTTTGAAGTACGAGGACGTCTAGGTCTCAACTCTATTTTTCAGGGAAACTCACAACCCACAATATTTTGTTTGGCACTTTAAAGAATAGCTGGTTGTGACTTATTCTGAACCAAAGACTGCTTGCTTTGACTTGGACCAGACTCAGCATCAGATTTAAGAAACTGCTTCTTGTCTCTCTTTGATGAGTCTGGGAAGTCCTAAAAAGCAGGTATCATGCTGTAATTTTTTAACAGAAAAGGAATATGCATAGAAACCAGGATAATGCTTCTGAGGGAATAAAGGTGGCCCAATTTATGGGAAAGTAGATCCAGGAATTTTGAAGGTTTAATTGTTGTGATATATGCCTTCTTTTATTTTTTAGATAGAATTTCAAGGCTTTTGTCAGCTTAGCTATCCCGTCAGTAGTATGTGACAAATTTCAGGTTGATAGGTACAGAAAGCTCTCTGCAAGGGGAGTTTTGATAGACTTGAGAATGTTAAGAAAATATTCTTTAATCTTCATTATTTTTGATAGGCAACATAGGCATGAAAATGGTAAACATTGTGGAAATCTTCTAATTCGCCAAGGATATAGTTAGGAATTTGGAGACTAAACTCCTTTAAATTATATATATATGATTTGACATTTACAGGCAAAATGCTTGCATGCCTTCACATTCAACCAAGATTGAATAACTCTTGATAAACTGTTTTGGGAGATTTAAAAGTAGACCCATCAGTCAGTCAACTTCCTTTTCCACATTGTGGATAGATAGAAAGTAGGTTTTTTAAAAAACTTTATTTAACATGTATCTGTTTGCTCATTTGTTTATTTTGCTGACAAAATATCTGCCTTTCTTCAGTATCTCAAAGTTCTAATTTCATGACAGACTTGAATTAATGTGGGTAACTTACTCTGTTCTGGCTTTGCTTCATAAAGCTACAGAATCCACTCAAAGAAGCGTAGGCTCGGGATTTGGGATTCTGCCAAAACTGATGCACAGCCCAACTATTTTCCTCCACAACAAATGTGAAAGCAGCAGCAACTGAATTTATGAACTGAGTAGCTGGACGGCATTAATAAATTGAGACTTAATCCTGACAAGATACAAGAATTCAAGAGTGTACGTTCATTAGATAACGTATGAAAAACTGAAGCAAGGCCAGATTTGAAGTGTAATAAAGTATGAATGGAGTTTTACGGTGCATTTCACAAGGCATAATTTTGAAAGGTGTAATGGTATGTACTCAGCCAGTTGTCCTTCTATTGGTGATAAATAATTCTTTCTAAAGTATAAAATAAATATAACTCAAAGTAGCCATTTTAAAGTTGCAGATGTAGATTTGAAATGCCCATAGCAACCCAGATTACAAAGAAAATGATATGCTGTTATGCACTGTTATACAGGTTCTAATAAACCTCATGTACTGATATAGTGAGATGAATACTTAATAAAATAGAAGTTACCTTACAGACTGGAAGAAAGTACAACCAAAATGGTCTTCCTAAAGATCAGAAGGTAAGTACATATAAATCACTGAAACAAAATGGATAGGTTTAAAATAGAAATGAGAAGACTGTGAAATAGGGTACAGTTGGCTGCTCTAGATAAAGTAGAATAAACAATATTTTAGGGGAAAGTCTGATCTCCTAGATTTGGCTTCTCCATTTAAGAGAAAACCTAGAGATAACAATGAAGGTAAGATGAAATGAACTAAACTAGTGTCCTCTTTTTCCCCCATCTTTCCACTAGTATAATGAATAGAATATGATTTAAGTGACAGTTCTTCTGACACAATGAAATTCTGATTAATATAATAATAAGTGTGTTACTCTTTGAGGGTGGCAAAAATCTAGGGCTTTTAAGTGTAGCTATTTCATATTTAGACATTATGGCCATTTGGTTGAAAATAGTATTATTCGGGACATTAGAATTATAGCAGACTGAAAACTTTGCAAATAAGTTAAAAATATAAATAAGGTTCAAATAAATGTATAAATGTTGAATATAAATATGAATACAAAAACACACAGTGCATTATATTGGTTCTGACGTTTATGTAAGGCCATGACTAACCAGGAAGAAAATATTTTGGTTACAGGGGGTAATAATAATAATAATAATAATAATGATAAAGTTGGAAGGGACCTTGGAGGTCATCTAGTCCAACCTCCTGCTCAGGCAGAAAACCCTATACCATTTCGGACAAATGGCTGTCCAGTCTCTTCTTAAAAACTTCCAGTGTTGGAGCATTCACCGCTTCTAGAGACAGGTTGTTCCACTGGTTAATTGTTCTAACTGTCAGGAAGTTTCTCCTTAGTTCTAGGTTGCTTCTCTCCTTGATTAGTTTCCATCTGTTGCTTCTTGTCCTGCCTTCAGGCGCTTTGGAGAATAGCTTGACTCCCTCTTCTTTGTGGCAGCCCTGAGGTATTGGAACACTGGTATCACTGCTATCGTCCTTTTCTTCATTAAACTAGACATACCCAATTCCAGCAACTGTTCCTTACAGTATATGTTTTAGCCTCCAGTCCCCTAATCATCTTTGTTGCTCTTCTCTGTACTCTTTCTAGAGTGTCAACATCTTTTTTACATCTTGGTGACCAAAACTGGATGCAGTATTCCAAGTATGGCCTTACCAAGGCATTGTAAAGTAGTATTAATACTTCATGTGATCTTGATTCTATCTCTCTGTTAATGCAGCCTAGCACTGTGTTGGGTTTTTTGGCAGCTGCAGCACACTGCTGGCTCATATTTAAGTGATTGTCCACTAGGACTCCGAGATCCCTCTCACAGTTACTACTGTTGAGCAAGGTACCACCTAAACTATACCTGTACATTTGGTTTTTCTTGCCTAAATGTAGAACTTTACTTTTTTCACCATTGAATTTCATTTTGTTAGATAGCACCCAGTATTAAGGTCTGTCTAGATCCTCCTGTATCTTAAGCCTGTCTTCTGGAGTGTTGGTTATTCCTGCCAGCTTGGTGTTGTCTGCAAATTTGATGAGTTCCCAATCTATCCCCTCGTCCAAGTCGTTGATGAAGATGTTGAAGTGCACTGGGCCTAGAACAGAGCCCTGGCCTAGAACAGAGCACCCCACTACACACTTCCCTCTATGTAGATGCAGTTCCATTGAGGACCACACGCTGAGTACGGCCAGTCAGCCAGCTATGAATCCATCTGGTGGTGATGCTGTCTAACCCACATTTTTCTATCTTATCAAGTAGTAGGTTGTGATCTACTTTGTCAAATGCCTTACTGAAGTCCAAGTAAATTATATCCACAGCATTTCTCTGGTCCACTAATTTTGTCACTTGGTCAAAGAATGCAATAAGATTTGTTTGCAATTGATCTGTTTTTGACAAATCCATGTTGGCTTTTAGTAATGACTTTGTTTACCTCTAGGTGTTTGCTGATTCATTGTTTGATTATCTTTTCCAGAATCTTCCCAGATATTGAGGTCAGGCTGATAGGTCTGTAATTTCCTGGATCCATTTTTTTTCTTTTTTGAAGATGGGAACTACATCAGCTCTTTTCCAGTCCTCTGGTAGTTCCCCAGTGCTCCAGGATCTTTGAAAAATATAGTTCAATGGTTCTGAGATCACATCTACCAGTTCCTTGAAAACCTTGGGGTATAATCCATCTGGTATACTATAATATAAAAATATAATAATAATGTATAATGTTACTGGTGAATTGAATTCCAGAATTGTATTTTAAATGATACATGGTGCCAACATTGATAGAAAAGGTGACCACTGCAGAACTCTGTGGTCTGTACAGAGTTACAGGGGGTAACTCAATGCCCCCGAATCATTGAGGGTCACATAAACACTGGGATGGGGCTCATGCACAGATATATAGTCTGCTTCCTTAGTAATGTGGGCATAAGAATGAAAGATAGTGGGAAAGAAGCAATATTTTGTAGCTAATATTGTATCATAGACAGCATTAATAGTAGGAAATGTGAATGAGTAGATAACCAAACACCAGTTACAAGTGCTTCCTTTCTCATTGCTGCAACTTCCAATATCTTCCAACCTTCATAAACAGTCCATGAGGATCTCTGTGCAAAAGTCAGTCATTTGTTCTACCCCTGTGAAAGTTCTTTTCCCCCCATCTTTTTATGCTACTAGGACAAAAAGTGGGAGAAGATGATGATGCTACTGCCATTGAAAGCTCCTTTCCCATTTTCACCATGCCTCAGTGCTGAAAAAGATAGAAGATGCAGTATGAATTTAATGTTCAAAATGAAGTTATCTTGAAAAGCCTGACATCCACACACACAGAGAGAAAAGCTAGCTGGTATCTCTTTATACATGTGCTTCCTTCTCTGGACAAAGGGCTGTCCAATCCCTTCTTAAGAGCCTCCAGTGTTGGAGCACCCACAACTTCTGAAGGGAAGCCGTTCCACAGATTAACTGTTCTCGCTGTCAGGAAATTCCTCCTTAGTTCTAGGTTGGATTTCTCCTTAATAAGTTTCCATACATAATTATGGAAGACTTATGACCCTGCTTTTTCTTCTGAGTATGCATGAAGTATATTTATCCTCTGAAAAATCCAAACAATCCATAGCTTGCAACATGCAATTCATCATTATCTGGGTACACTTTCTGAACTCTTTAGTTTCAGCTGTCTTGAAGTAATTGAAAGGTCTATGCAGTGTCTTTAAAAAAAAATACATTTGTTGCAACTTACTTACAATCGCTAATTGAGCTAACCATATAATTAATTCCATTGTTTCTCCTTCTCTCTCTTTTTTATTATCAGTAATTGACTGGTACTTTCCCTATCATTAATATCCCAGATTGGATCTGGGATATTTTCTTATTTCCTTCTAGATTTTATTTTGTACCATTTCACAGATGATATTATTTTCATCATAATAAAGATTATGAGGTTTACTACCAGTTTCAAATGTTTAAAGCTGAACCATTCTTTAGAAGCAAATCCACACATCTAAGCAAAGTGCCTTTAAGATCAGAATAGACGTCATAACATTGATAGCGAAACAGAAAATCCAATTTCTGCTCTGCAAGTCTGCATCTGCTTTTTTCAGGAGAAGTGCAATATTATATATTTCTTACAAGTCATTTGATTGTTTTCTCCCTCCCATTTAATCCACTTGCAAAGTAAGGCAATTGCCTGTGTTAATCCCAATTTTCAAAGCTTCAGACAGCTTAACTCAGTATGTCATATTTTAAAAGGGTTACTTCAGCCTTCTTCTCATCAATTATATGCATTCTTATCCCTTATCATTCTACCTGTCCTAAACTAAAACTAAGGTGCTCATGTTGGATTCCTGACATACATTTACTATCACCAGCATTAAAATGATCAGTGCAAATTAATTTTCCCATTATTAATAGTCACATCCTAGTGCTATTTGGGGGGGGGGAACCGTTATACTTTCTTCTATTTATATCCCATGCATCTGTCCTCTGTCATTGTCTTCCTCTTTAATCTTGTTTGAGTGTATGGCTCATTCATCCTTATTTTATTGACTCAATCACAGGCACACTGTCACTTTTTATAAAATGGTCACTGCAAAATCACATCAAGCAAATTCTTGAATCCTCAGTCAGTAATTTAGTGCCTTTATGGAATTGCAATTTCAGGGCTCACTGCTTGTTTTTCTAAAATGTACTTTAGGAATTAGTTGCTCCAGTCACAAATCAGTTGAATTTATGCATAGTTGTAATACAGTTTATGGCCTCATGGTACATTGCTTCAAAAACAGCAGATGTGAAATTATGATAAATATAATGAGTGTTTTTTTGCCTGATCTACTGGAGTAGAGAAGGATCTGGAGCGTGTTTACCTATCCTATACAGTACATTTAATGTCTTAGTCAGGACTCCTGACAAAGGCTGATTAATGTCCTCATCTCTTTTATTAAAGATAAGAGTAGCGCTGCAGTCAGGAGATAGAAAGCACACCATAAATCTTCGTAAAATGAGCAGTCAAATAATCACTCATCAGAAATAAAATCTACATACATTAACACTACCCATGCAGCCTACCGTGTGCCTCACCATGAAGACGAAGAGGGAGAAATAGGAACAAAAGGAGAAGAAAGGGTTTCTGGAAGTTCTAATTTCAACGAGTCCTTTAACTTTAACATTCCCATTCCTGTAACCTGGATGCAACGCTGGCATTTGAAAGCACATGTGAAAGGGCCAGATGCCTCATCATTACATTAAGAGCATGAAGCAGGCAACAATTAAGCGATTCACTGGAAAGACATAATGCTGATCTATGCTAGCAATTAATCACGAGATACATTAGACAATGATGGGTGACCTACAAATTTTTGACAAAATAATTTTTCATCATGTTGGCGATTTCTTAGCCTAATATGCCTGCAAGGCAGAGAGTCCAAACCTGTCATTTATTCCATCTCTCCTTGACAGGCAGCAACCTGTCTTCCAGACAAAATGAACATTATCTGTGCTCAGTAGACATTTAGTGCAGGGCTTAGCTTATGACTAATGATAATAGGCAGACAGAAATGTTAGAGTCTGAAATAATGTTCTCTTTGTTAAAGAAATTTCTTAAGGTAGATTTTCTTTCCAGAAAGACTTGGAAAGAATTTTTTTTTAAAAAAAAAAATCTATTTTCCTATAGCTTTTTGAACACATAACACACTTAAAAAAACAGTCCTGCCATTAGAAAAATCTCCCTTAAAGCAACATCATTTGAGTTTCATTATTCTGTCATTAGAATCTAGGCACACATAACAGTTCAGTTGGCAAAAGTGATTTCTTTGATTTGTAATCTGCATGGCTGACCACAAGTTGGGAGAATCAGAGGCAAAATACACTCACACAAACACACATACACACATCCATACGCAGCCTATGAATTTTATTCTTCTGAGGCTTTTTGATGATGGCATATCAATCAGATATGATTGCCCTTTGCTAGATCCTAAAGTGAGCAGAAATGAAAGCAGAGAAATCTTGCATTAACCATTTTTATGCCTGAATTTTCCAGGAGAAGTGCCAAGCCCTTGGACAGAGCCAAAATCTCCTGCTTTCAGTATTCCTCATACATATTCATCCACTCACAGCCCACTAACAATACATTTTTAAACCAAACCTGTTTTGTATTTCCTTTTTTGAATCAGACAAAAAGAGGCAGTTACAATGTCAACTTATGGCTGCAACAGAAAGGTATACGGGTTTCAGATTTATTTTACATTAATTTTATTATCCTTGGTGTTGCTGCTTTTACTGGAAAACTGAAATACATCTGACAGAGCCAGGTGTATAAGTAAAAAGGTTTTCATTTAAAACTGAAAAATTCAGAGCTCAGAAATTCTGTTTTGGGTATACAAGTGGAAAGAGTCCATAGCCTTCTGTGCTAAATCCTGGTTACACCAAACAATTATTCATTTTTGCAAGCTAATTTAAGGCAGAGATGCATTTTGTTGCTGCCATAGTTGGTTAACTGAGAAACAAAAGTCTTTGTCGAACTCTAGGAAATCATTCTGCTTTCTATACACTCTGTCTGAACTATGTTTGCTATAACACTAAATAAATTGATAAAAGGCCAATTGGAGGAAGAAAACCATCAACACAGAAAAGCTTCATCCTCTGATCCTCCAAAAATGGCAGCTATTGACTAGTGGAGGCCATTGTGCTTCTCTTTGGATACCTGATACCATAAGATGATTCTCATTATCAATTACAAAGATGTTCTACAAGATTCTGTCTGATTTTCCATGCAATTAAGAATCCGCATTAAACTATTAGAAAAGTTGGACTGTCAAGACCTTATGATGATAGTCAGATCTATTAGTCATATGAATAGAACAAACAGTGAAAGTGATTGTAGGATAAGTCTGTTTGTTATGTCCCAAAGTTGCACTATTCTTTTGAGTATGATATGTTCTCCAGAATTACTTCAGAACAGGAAAGTTCCTGTAATTCTAGATCTTGTCACTCAAAGCAGCACACAGGATTATGTTTGCCTGAAAATAACTAGTAGGTATCTTAAATTAATAGTTGAGGAAGTACTGTAGTGGTCTGAATATACAAAATGAAGGTATTGTTAGTGGGTTGCTAAGCTGCATATAGTTCAATTTTCTTTCCATCTAAATAAACAGATGTTTTGGTGCTCCTGAATGCATGATGGTTTCAGGAATTCCAACTAGCTCTTTGTCCTGAAGTGCTTTTGTTTAGAATCAAAATGAGGTTAATATATTGCCCATTACCATCACCTTGCATGATAGCTATGATACAGAAATCACAACCCTGATTAGATTGTTATAACTTATATAGAACTAAGGAGAAACTTCCTGACAGTTAGAACAAATAACCAGTGGAACAACCTGCCTCCAGAAGTGGTGAATGCTCCAACACTGGAAGTTTTTAAGAAGAGACTGGACAGCCATTTGTCCGAAATGGTATAGAGTTTCCTGCCTGAGCAGGGGATTGGACTAGAAGACCTCCAAGGTCCCTTCCAACTTTATTATTATTATTATAATATATTATAACAATTATACATATACATATACATATATATACATATATACATATATATATATATACTATAATATTCAGAGCAAGAGGAACATGTCTCTTCCTCTTGCTCTAAGATATATGAGCTATTTTTTATCAAAATATCCAAAGTGACTCATCAGCAAGACACGTGCAAAACAGATAAAATAGAAGGCCACATAAGATCAATCCAAAGGACTATTGATGATGATGATGATAATAATAATAATAATAATAGTAATAATAATAATAATAATAATAATAATAATAATAATAATAATAATAATAATAATAATAATAATAATAATAATAATAATAATAATAATAATAATAATAATAATAATAATGTTGGAAGGGGGCCAAACTGCTATGAGGAATTGGATGGTATGGTCAGGTACTAGCTTTCCAGCCTGTTTGAAGCTTAGTTCAAGGTCTTCTAATCTAATTCCTTAGGACAAAGCAATGTGAAGGCAGAATGGTACAACTTGCCATGGCCAACTTTTCCCATTGACTTACCGTGACTCACCGTGCCACAAGATAACTCTATGCAGCCAACTCGCCACAGGACAATTCAACACAGGATAACTCAAGAGAGGGGCAAGTATAACTTCAGCTTACCACAGCCTCGAGGATTTCAAATTGAGAAGGTTAAAGGTCCCTATCTTGAATTATCCCACTTTGAATTATCCCACAGCAAGTTGTCCCATGGTGACTTGGCCATGGTGAGTCAGCTGTGGCAAGTTGAACCATATGAAGGATCACCTTCTCCCAATATATCTATTCAAATGGTCACTTTAGTTAGTTTTAGTTAGTTTATTATATTTATATCCCGCCCTTCTCCTTACGGACTTTCCCTGGAGAATCTTCTCCATCTCCACCAGCAATGGAAATAAGGCCCAAGGCTATCTCAGTTGAAACACTTCATTTTAGAGAAGGAGAATCAACTGAGCATTAACAGTTCAGGTTTTTATCAAGATCAAAGGAGGACCTCATTATTTAGAGGTGTTTTCTGGGAGAATCACTGTTATCTCTTCAGGCAGTGTCAGTAACTAAAGCATGTTTTAATATTTTTATGGAGATTTTCTTTTCATTGTATACTTATTATAATTACTTGTGTATCGGAGCAAAACCTGAGGTTTGTAAGATAAAATTGTAAAATATTATAAATTGATATTCATCCATTCTTTAAAACAGGGATATGCAACCTGAAGCCCCCAACCATTTGAACCTCTTCCTCCAAGAAATCTATAGTTTTTACCCTGTTCTTGTTTAGGAATCCTTTCAAAACTCCATTTCAAGGGTTTTATAGTCTATTCACAGAAGGAGGATAATTTCATTAATTTTAAATTGTTTTATGCTGATTTTATTTTGCACGTTTCAGTATAAACTGCCAAGGATTTCTTGAAATTGGTGATATACAACACATGAAATATATAAAAATTAGAGAAGGTGGTGCCCAGCCTAAATCCTTACTCTTTTCTTCCTGTAGCATTTTTTTTATATATCATTAATTGTACCTACATGCTGTCTCATATTAGGTAAGTTCATTCGGTGGAAAAAAACATGAAATACATACAGTATAAGGTAAAAGAAAACAAAACAAACATTCAGTCTCTGGATCAGAAGCTTACCCCTTGCACATAAGTTAAAGTCATGTATAGAGTGGTCTTACTAAATACTACTACTACTATTACTACTACTACTACTACTACTACTAATAATAATAATAATAATAATAATAATAATAATAATAATAATAATAATAATAATAATAATAATAATAATAATAATGTCAGAAGGGACCTTGGAGGTCATCTAGTCCAACCCCCTGCTTCTTTTCTTTCATTTTACTTGTCGTCCTGGTTGATTGAACAGTCTATTTTTTTTCCTTGTAATTGCTATTCTGATGGGGAACCGGTTACATAATAGTTTTATAAATTACATTCAGTGGAAGGTCCAGAGTACAGTCCTGCTCAAATAAAGCTCATAACAATTTTTGCAAAACATTTGATGTGGGGTTGCTGTATCCTAAGCATGGCACCACAGCAAGCACTATGTCTTTGACAGTTCAGTGTACTTAAAGGGCATCCACTTGTCATTCCATTGGCAAGGGGACCAAAACATGGACATCCGTCACACAAGCGATAGAGCTAAAGTGGCAACGGGTCAACAAAATACAAACCTGTGGAATATGAGCTATTATTTATTTTGTACCGATTTGCATCCTTATTCATTTATTTATTTATTTATTTATCTTGCCAAATCCCAGCACAATGGAAACAAGAAAGGGAAGACTCAACTGGCAGAGGTCTCACCTCTATTTTATATAATTTGATGCTTAAAAGCTTACAAGTAAAACATGTAAATGTATGCAGACCTGAGAGTTGGCCTTCGGTATGGAAATTACAGAGAAGGATTGAGAAACCACAGAGCATAAACAAGAGCGTTATTGTGGCTGTAAACACTTAGCAATCACTGGAGAGGCATAATGTGTCCATGGAGAAATTCAGTTGTCGATATTCTGAGGAAATAGTTTTTATGCCGTGGAAAACAACTGTATCAGCATCTGTTTACAGGAATCGTTCTTAGACTTATGCCATCTCACTATTTCTGATTCATTTAAAGCGTGGGCACAAAAAGACTTTTTCGCCCAGACACCCACTGTTTGTATAATGTCTGCATACAGTATATGTGGGCATAATGGAGCTTTGATTCTTTGTCAGTTGCAATTCTGAGGCAAAAACCATGTCATGCCATTGCCCTTTGCTATCCATTAAACACCACTGGGAGGAATCACAGGTATGTTCTGGCCAACTACTAATTTTCCTTGGCAGTAGAGATGAAAGAAAAGAAGTTACATGAAAATACCAGCATTACAGCCAAGCCTTGCCCAGAAATAAAATGTGAGAAGAAAAGGCATGCTAAGTTCATGGAAAAAGCACATAAACATGAATGAAGATCACATCTAGGAAAAATAAAATATTATAATGCTGATACAGGTTCTCATCTTGGAGATGATGTTGCTAACAATATTTCAGCATAGCTGTCTACATCATCTATATGGATTTCTCAAGTTAATGAATCTGAAAACTGTCTTGAATACTTATCCCCTTGCTTCTACACTCTAAAAGCTATATTATCTTCTCATTTAATGCAAACGAAATATAAATCATTTAATGCAAAATAAATATAAATAAAATAACAAAGGCAAACACACATAATGCCAGGTTTTATGTGTATGTGTATATTTGTCTATGTATTTATGCATACTCTTTTGCTCTATTATCACTGCTCTGGCTTTAATTTATTTTGTGATGTTACCATTTTATAGTGTTTTATTATTATTATTTTAACTATTAGCCCTAGTGTCTTTAAGGGAAACAATCCTGCAAACATTTTAGGTACTGTACATAAATATGGACTCCTCAAAAAATATTCAACATAAAAGTGAGAGGGGCAGCTCTTCTGCACCTTATTCCCTTCCCACTTCACAAAAGATGGAGGCTCATGTACAATGGAAATGAGTACAAAAATAGCAACTATGTGACTAAAGTTCCACCCTTTTTGCCATGTGTCCTCACACGCACATACAAAGGATCTGAGCTTTGATCATGAGTTGTGCCAACTTGACTTTTTGATTCCCCTGTGAACCCCACTAAAGGTCTAAATTTAGATCCCAGTCATATGAAATAATATGTTGTAGCTGATAAAAGAACTTAAATCTCTGTTACAAAACTTAAGAATGGGAATCTGTCAAGTTCGTCATTTTAATATTCTATTAGAAGTACAGGCATAGATATTCAACTAATGGCCAGCTTGGTCTCTTACTGAGAGTTCTGCTGTTTGTCTAGGGAGATTCTCAGTCATCCAGGTCATAGTTATCCCAAAGATGCTTTTTCACGAGGCAACTGGACTTTCTTGTTTTTCTTTGAAGACGTTTCACTTCTCATACAAGAAGCTTCTTCAGTTCTCAGAGCTGAAGAAGCTCATTGGATGAGGAGCGAAACATCTTCAAAGAAAAACAAGGAAGTCCAGTTGCCTCGTGAAAAAGCATATTTGGGATGTTCTGCTGTTTGTTTATTATCTCTATTTCTGTTAATTAATTTTTATAGTAATATTCCATTTCTGTTTTGCAAAAGTTATATTCTTTTGTTCTGATATTTTTACTGCTAGATATGAAATTAATAATAAAACTGGTTGTGGTATCCATATTATGTACGCAATGCAAATAAAAATTATAACATTAAGACAGTTGAATAAACATTTTGAAGAAAATGTAATTCCCATTCCTGTATAAGGAAAACTTTTCTCTAAAGAATGCAAACTGAAAACTTTTATAATTTTTATCCAGAAGAGTTAGCTTTTAAGGTGCCAGACAAGTTGAAAATTGAAGGCCATCAGCATTCTTTCACCTCTTTAATAATATTTTAAAAATAAATTAAATTAAAATTAAATTAAAAATTAAATACGTTGCTGATAAGGGGTTCAGAGATTCATGATTACCAATTACCTACCATGTGATAAAATTCCAAACATATAGATCTTTAAAATGGGGCATTGTAGATACTGAGATCACTCTAAGGCAGGGGTCCCCAACCCCTGGTCCACGGACCAGTACCAGGCCACAGCATGCCAGCAACCGGTCCACACAAACAAGGAAAGCCCCGGCCGCAGGATGCAGGCAGCACACAAAACCACGCCCCCTCCGGTCCACAGAAAAACCTCTCTCCACGTAACCGGTCCCTGGTGCCCAAAAGGTTGGGGACCTCAGCTCTAAAGTATTACCTGGTATAAGCTAACCAGTCTATAATTTCCTGGTTTTTCTCTTTTTCTCTTAATTTCTTTTTGTCTTGAGCCACTGATTGGAAAGAAGTTTACAATAGGCAGAAAACTACAATTCTGTGCATAATTATGCACAGTGTGTAATTAATTAGTAACTACATGTTACTAATAAATATGTCTTTAAAAGGAGTTTGGAAAAATTGATGGAGGACAAATCTATCAAGGGCTTTTAGTCTTTGAGACTCAAAATTACCTCTGGGTTGGATGCAGTATGTTTTCCAATACCAGTTGCAGTGGAACAGCAATGGGATACCTATGTCACCCTCTCTTGTTGGTAAGCATCTGAATAAATGCATGAACCAAAATGCTGGACTAAGATGGGCTCTTTTTCTTCATGTTCCTAAATTTGGGTTATTTAAGTGGTGGGATTCAAATATGTGAACAACCAGTTCTCTGTATGGATGCCACTTCCAGAAGTCCATTCTGGGCCTGGGCAACAAAAAATTAACTACCGGTTCTGCCGAAGTGGTGCGAACCGGCTGAATCCCACCACTGGGTTATTTACAGACAGACAGACAGACAGACAGACAGACAGACAGACAGACAGACAGACAGACAGACAGACAGACAGACAGACAGACAATTTCTTGACAAATCTCTAGAATGTTGAAGGTATAGCTACAAATCTAATAATGGAGAAAAGTATTTTATATACTTGTTTATATATAAGATTATATAAGATTATATTTTATACACCTCAGTAATCTCTTTGGAAGAGATATGATTGCCAGCCAAAATCATATTTAAAAAGAAAAGGCAATTTGTGCTTTCAAGCCAGTCTTGATTCTTGGTAAGTACATCAGCAAGTTCCTGCAGTTTTTTGGCAACATTTTCAGAAATGGCTTGCCAGTTTCTTCTTCTCTGGGTTGAGAGAAAAAGACCAGCCTAAAGTCATCAACTGACTTTTTCCCTGAGGTAAACCTAGAATTCATCAGTCTTCTAGCCTGATGCCTTAATCAGATTGCCCCAGATTGCCTCTTTGAGCTTCCTAATTGGGCCACTTAACATTTTATGACCGATATAGCAATAGCACTTAGACTTATATACTGCTTCACAGTTCTTTACAGCCCTCTCTAAGGGGTGTACAGAGTTAGCATATTGCCCCCAACAATCTGGGTCCTCATTTTACCAACCTTGGAAGGATGGAAGGCTGAGTCAACCTTGAGCCTGTGAAAATCTGAATTGCTGGCAGCCAGCAGTCAGCAGAAGTAGCCTGCAGTAATCTGTTCTAACCACTGCATCACCACGGTTCTTGTATCCTACAGGTATGGTAAAAACAATTTTTGTGTTTTATATTTTAACATGCCTTGAGTTCCATATACCATAGAAATTGTAGCTTGATTTTTAAGCTTAAAATTTATGAATTTAATAAATTAATGTAATCCTTAATTAATTTGGGCCAACCTTCCCTAACTCTCCAGAAATATTGGATTGCAATTGTCTTAATTACCGGTCTGTTGATTGGGAACCACCATATTTACATTCCAATGTAACAGGAAAGTACCAGGTGATGCCTCAAATCTCTTATTTTAAATCATGTGATAATATGCCATCCTGTTCCCCTTTCATTTTGATTAAATGAAGAAATGTCTATAAGTAAGGCAGAAGATTATTTCCAAGTCTGTTCTTCAAAATAGTGTTTCTGTAAAGGTCTTAGGATCAGAAAGTATGAAAGACAAGCCAGTGGCACATTATACCAATCAGGTTATTATTATTGTAAGCATCTTGACAAATCTGGGTAAATCATACTACATAATACTCTGGACTCCTGCAAATCTGAAATGTATACTTATGTAAGCCACCTACCTGCCATAATCACAGTATTGTAGAATGGGTGGGTGCACAGTGCCCAGCCTGCTGAGATCTATTCCAGGATTCCCAATAGACACCAGATTCCAGGCTGGCTGATTACTATATCTATGTTTCCCTGCCTGCCTGACAGAGTGAATAAGTGCTTTAATTTAGAGTTTCAGATCTTGGAACTGAAATCCACAGAGAAAAAGCTATGGGAGAAAAACCTGATGAATTTTTATATCAATAAAGGGTTGCAGATCTAAATCTTCTCAAATTATTTTAATGATGCGGTTTATTCTTCAGGGCTCTTTAATGTCAGTATACTAAGTACAGAGAAGTTCACCCATATTCTGAGTTGTTACAAAGGCTTCTTATAGAGCCACTTATAAATACTGTAATTATTTGCTTTGGATAGCTTTGCTAAGTAGCCTGTCTTTCAGGTATCCTGAACTTATCATGGTTAGGAAAGTGAAGGGATTGGACTCACGTTCAGTCTCAGGAATATGCAAATTCCTAGGGGAAAAAGTCCAGTTCTGGTTCCCAGTAGTTTATTTAATGCTTTATTGTGTCCATTTCAAAGGTGTTCAATTCCATGGCAATTCTGAGCATTTTATAGATAAACATTAAAACAAAACAAAATATATCAGGAGGAGAAAGGAGGCCGTAAACCAAGACCCAAAGCCCAAAAACTAAACAGTCAATAACTAACCAACTAGACCAGGGCTGGAGAGAACTTGCTGGTATCTGATCAACATATCTTTGTTCTTTTACACTTGTAAAGTAGGATAGAGAGATCCATTCTCATCTCTGATGTGTGTTTAATGTAAAATGATGCATTTCATACCATTTTTTAGGTTGATGCACTTTACTTTTTTAACATTTTTCGTATCTATTTCAAAGATAAGATGTTATATATAAACAGCCACAAAGATAATAAAAAAGAAATACAAAAATTACAGACAAGACTAAAAAAGGAATAATAAAAAGTGTGCACAACATATATAGCAATGATGGCGAACCTTTTAGACACCGAGTGCCCAAAAACCGCCCCGCCCCACCCACTCCATCCCTGCCCTGCCTGGCCGCAGGGCTGCCTACCATCTCCACAGCCCATCACAGCAGATCACCCAGGCGGCCCTGCGGCACCAGGGCAGCCACACCCTCCACCCGCGCCCTGCAGTATCATCTGTGTGCGACGGGGCGTGAGGGTGGAGTCTTGTCCCTGCTGCCTGGACAACATGTCCTTGGCTGCGCTGCTCTGTGCAGGCCGCGCCCAGGGGTGACTCTCCTCCAGGGGGGCTGCTGGTGATAAGGGGGCCCAGGGGGAGGCAGGGCTCAGGCAATGGCGTGCGTGCCCACAGAGAGGTCTCTGAGTGCCGCCTCTTGCACACGTGCCATAGGTTCGCCACCACTGATATATAGAGTCAACATTAAACATACATCATCTAACCTGGTTGAATATTGATGTACTTCAAAGCCTTGGAACAGAGGGCTCTCTCAGCTAAACCGGGTGTTGTTACTAATGGGACAAAAATGGATTTGCAGTTTCTTAAAAGTTTCTTAAACCAAGAAAGTGGGTTTTTTTTCCTGTTACTGTTTTTACTTGGAATGCTTTGGGTTTTTTAAAAAAAATACTCTTGTTAGTGTTTTGAACTTAATTTATTGTTACATGATGTTGATGTGGTTTTCTCTTATATTTTTATAGTTAGTTAATTGACTATTGGGATTGTACCTACACACATACACATCCATAAACCCACATATTCCTTGCAAAGATATTGCTAACATCTCATAACTGTGCAAAAAATGGCATGCTCCACCCACAAAGATTTCTCTGAAATTCTCTTCTGCTTTGAAATGCTGCTTGAAAACAATTTCTCTTTCAACAAATTAAATAGAACCAGAGGAGCAAAATGCAGGAGACTTATTTTGCATGAGTCAAGTGTATGCTTGCCAGAAAAATTAGTCATACCTTCACATACACGGTTGCTGTTGTTTTAACCAAAGTTCCCGAAAGAATTGAATTACTATATTGTATGTGGCAGCAGGAGTGTTCCTGTAATACAAGAGAACCAGTAGGCACAATAAACTGGAGAACTACTGGAACCATATTAAAGACACATGAATCATTACAGATGAGGCAGAAAGAAACTCTTTTTCAGATTTTCCCAGGAGTCCAGCAGAAAAAGCCAAGTCTCTCTTTTTCTTTATTTTGTTTCTAGAGAGGGTTGTACAATAGGACAATTGAGACTCCTTCCAGTACTCAGCCTCACTCCATCCTCACCATGACATTTCTAAACTCCTATCTGCAGCACATAATTAATGGCATTATTATACACCGACACCTGCAGTTGCTCTTTGTCTTGCTTGGTTGCGGAGTTTGTTTCATGTGCACTGCAAACACTGCAATCCTTACAGTAATGTTGTTGACGCACCATGCAGCAGGAATCTTATTCTTCAGCTACCTTAACATAGAGCCTGTTGCTGATTTGGGCTCAGAAGTGGTGATGTGCTAAAGGTCATCCAGCTGGTTTCTGTGCTTAAGGAAGGACCAAAACAAGCTGGGTTGCCTTGCTCCTAATCCAGCACCTTAACCATTGCACTATATGGGCTTTTATACCGAAATGTGTGTAGAACAAAATATATTTTCAGCAAATGTATTAGAAGCAACAAAAAATTAGAAATTTATAAGGAAAACATTGTTACTGTTTAATATTGAATGGCTGAAGTGGATGGATATTTATATACGGAACAGAAATGATATGTATTCATATATCTTTCTAATTCTTATACTATTATGGCTTTAACCTCCAAGGCACTTTTGAAAAATGCTGCAGTCACCTTTAATCAGCATTTCTATCATTAATTTAAGAGATCTGCATATGTCAAGTACTGTAGAATCTATGCATCAAATGGCACTTTTTATAGGCAGAGTGATTGGCACTTTGATTCTAAAGGGAATTAAATTTCAGACCTCCCAACAGTTATAACAGAAGAAGTTCCCCTGATTTTGATGGGATCACTCCAAAATTAGAGGATTATGGGATTCAGTTCAATTCCTCTTAGGAATTCCACTTAAAGATGTGTCTTGGAGACACCAGGGAATTTATATATTTGAAATGAAAAGTTGATAGTGTCATTTATTAAATTAAATTAAATTGCCACTGTTCTACCAAGATATTATTGCTTAGATTATGATATATTGATTGTTTTTGACACTACTAGAATTGTATACATATGATTTTAGGAAAACTTGAATTATGAATCAGTAGTTTACCAGAAATATACCATGATTCATGAATTACAGAGGCTGCTTGTTCTAGACAGGATTGTAATTCCTTTAAGGAACAAGTATATAATTTTATAGTGATCCTAGATTTATTCCTATAGCTGCTGTCGAACACAGTGATGCATAGTCTGGTGATCTTAAAACTGGATTATTGCAATGCATTTTACATTGAAGATGGCCATCGTGATATATTTTCCATTTTCTTTTAGACTGTGTGTGTGTGTGTGGTGAGAGAGAGAGAGAGAGAGAGAGAGAGAGAGAAAGAGAGAGATGGAATTTGTGCTCTTCTAGATGTAGATGGATTCCATCTTCCATTAATCTTAACCAGAATAATGAAAAGAGGAGAGTTTTATAAATTGTAGTCCAATGATGTCTAAAAAGCTGTAGGTTCCCCACCGCTGATACATATCATTACATGAAGAAAGAAGATATGTAAATCAGCCTTTTTAATGTATTATTGATATTCTACATAGAGTCAATAGAACAGTATCTGTACTGATCTAATCATTGCGTCTCTGATAGTTAATGTATATTAAGTATGTAGAAAGGAATGTAAAACTTCATCCCAGCAAAGTGTAACTTTCTTAGCTCTATCACCTGACCTCTGAAAAAGTGAACCTCTATGCCCAGGTCCTGAATTCTGTATATAATTTTGGGGATCAGACAAAATGCATAATCTCTCTTTACATGTTTTGACCTTCATACATTTAATTTATATACAGGGGGAAAGATTAGAGAATAGTGATATGTATGTATGCTATAGGGTGAGATAATTGTGGCTAGAGGACTGAAGAGATAGCCTTAACACCAGTCATAACTTGCCAATCAATGTCTCTCAGTATACTCTATCTCAAGGTTATTGTTAGATTAAACACTTGTAGAGCAAAAAAAAAACTTAGTATACTTTCCTAAACATATTAGAAGAAGGGTGAGATATAAGGGGCATAAAACAACATGTTTTACAATGGAATTATATCTGCATTTCTAGTTGTTTGCTTAACAATAAAGCAACCTGACAATCTTAAGAAAAATATTAGATCTCAGCCCGTTGGCTCACAAGATGTAAGGAAAAACTGAGAAATAAAAGTAGAAATCAATGTTTGTGGGGACATGTTAATTATATGAATATTCTTTAGTGAAGCCCAAATGGTTCACTAAGAAGCTTCTTGATGCCCTGCAATATATTCTTCTGCTGCCTTGGCCATTCAACAGCTGGAATGCTCCCTCCTTTCTAAAGAATTGAAAGACAGTCAGCTAACTAGTCCCTTCCATTTCTCCTAAACAAGGCCATTCTCTTGGTTCGCTATTAAACACCTTTCTTAGCAGGGGATGCTCCAGCAGATGTGTTTTCTTCTCCCAAGAACATCGATAAAGGCAACATTCTGAACTCTATTTTCCCTGCATAGATTTGGACTTTTTTCTTACCTACTTTGTTTCTTCAAAGACACCCTGCAGCTGTTTGTCTGTATCTCTTGTCTGTTTAATGCAAGAGAAAACTGCAAATGAAACTGAATCATTCTGGCACACTAAGAAAGTGTGAGGAGGCACTCTTAAATAGCCAGAGGACACAAAGGTCCTCCTGTCTTCCTATAATTCTCTTTGTCCTTTCAGTAGGAAGCACAGCAAATAAGCTGATGACTCATAAGCAGATTTGAACACAGATATGTAATTGACCAATAATTCCATCTCCACTTCCCAGTTGGGTAGTGAAATTAGTTCCCCTTGCACATTATGGGCGGTGAATCTTAGTGTGCCAGTGTAGGTGGATGCGGGGGGGGGGGGGGGGGCCGAAGTTCCCAATGGAAAGGATGGGTAGTTTAGGAGCCACTTGGCCTTCTTTGTTTATTGATTCTTATCCTTGCACTTCTGCTGTGTTAACTCATGGAAATTGCTTAGGGACAGATTTAAATCAAAAGAGACAGTTTCCATTTTTGCTCTGTAACTAGAATAGTGACATTGGTTTCAAATGTGCTGCCGGTGAAAGGGAGGCAGCCTTGTAATATTTGTTTACCTTTTGCATGGAACATACACCTCCCCCCCCTCTGAAAATAAGAAGGTCTTCTTCCCAACACGAACAACAACAGTACTACTTTCAATACTGTAAAGCCACTGAAGATTTATACTCTGTTCTCTTCTCTTTGAAATATGGCTACACGGCCCTTCTCTGCTTTAGCACTTCTATTACCATTGCATTTATCAGTCATTAAAATCTTCCCCAAATATTCAGTGAACAGAGCATAAATCATGCCCAGGATTATGCTCCAAACTTAAAAGTCGTTTGTATTTCTTCTACATTGAACATCTTTTGCCTGCCTAAGCAGACAAGTCTCTTTAGGACTAATCCTCTTTTTTGTGAGTTGTCCATCCCTGGTGGGATTTGGCACAATGAAGGCTATTTGTTCCATTAGTGAGGAAGGGCCTAAATTCTAATCCTTACTAAAGCACTAGCTGACTGCCTGACATTGGGCAGTTGCTTGATCTGCCTTTACCTCAGTCAATCCAACTGGAAAATTGTATAGAAAGCTGGACTTAAGGAAAAATCAGATGTTTCGTCTGAAATGTGATATCCATAAATGTAATATACAAATCATCAATTTCTTAACAGATTCATTAGGGCAGAAATTAGAAATAGCTTCTGCCTGCCTGCCTGCTTTTCATGTATTATATATATGGGAGAATCTTTGTTTTATCAAAGCAGTAAATGAAAAAAACCACAATCTGATGCTCTGTGTTAAAGCTCTGCTGACCTTTCTTTTAGATGTCATAAAGGAGAAAGCCAATTTATCTAAATACCCTTTTAAACAAGAGTTGATGCTTTATTTTTATAATTAGTCTCATTTTGAAAATGAAAATGCTCTGGAATTCATTGGTAGAAATTTAAACCTAAGTATTAACACAGAAAACTGTGTGCATTTTAAATCAAACGTGGTATGTATCTGGACCTCAGTATATATAATTTTATTACTTGTGGTTTCTTCATTGGTAAATACACACCAGACCTCATTATTCATGATAAAAAAAATGTCTATCCATGATTTGGGATGCCTGGTTCTTTCTCTCTTTTAGGAGAAAGGAATCTGAATATTTTTCATGTGTGTTAAGTGGTGTTTTTTCCCCCCTAGAACTCATTTATTTTCTGTGCTTTCATTATCCACAGCTGTTAGGTTGGAATGTAACCCCAACAAATACCAAAGGCCATTTGTATTTATGTGTGATTCCTACTAAACACACCTGGCATTATTTGCTTTATCTACACATGCAACTTATTGTCCCCTCCCCTCTTCTCTTTTCTCTGCAACATTCCAGATAATACTGGATATATACACACTAAATCCTTTATTCATCCTGAGTAAAAGAAAGGCCAAGTTTTCCTTCCTTGTGTCCATTCCTTGCATCTGAAGCACTTTTCTTCCTTTGTGTCTAAAGTGCTACACAAATATGTTGATTTTATTCCATGGAGTCCCCAATAGGACAAAAGTCATAATGTAACTCAGAGACTGAAAATCCTATCCCTGTTATACATATTCAGGTAGGAGAAGAGCAGGCAGAGCTGGGGGCGGAGTTAAAGGTGTCATCAGCTTAAAGTCCTTAACATTGCGACAAACGAACCAAGTCCAGCTCCCCTTGAATTCCTTTGACTTTTATCTAGTACCATTTTAATGATGACCGTTAGTTGACTAGATTCTTGTTTATAGGTTTGAATAAGTCTTCTGTGCTACAACTTAACCTATGGTCCTGATCTTTTGCTTCTGACATTTGCAAAATTATTCCTAGGTTTTAGCCTGGCCAGGATTATCTGGGTGGTTCATTTCAGGATCTAATATTTTTTTGTCCATAAAAATTTTATCTTACTTTAAGAAATGATAATTAGAATATATAGTTAACAAAATGGCAAAATAATTGTATGATTACAAAAGGCTGGCAATATCTGAGAAGTGAAACACAGAACCTGGTGGAATACATCTCCTTTAAGAGATAACCTCTAATGCAGTGGCTCTCAACCTGTGGGTCGGGACCCCATTTGGGGTTGATCGACCATTTCATGGGTGTCGCCAAGCAAGGCTGTCCGCCATTTTTTTGTCCGCCATTTTTTTTGTCCGCCATTTTTTTCCCCTTTTCCAGCGGGTGCCTTACCTCCCTTGGGCTGGGCCAGCTGGTGGTCGGCCTGCTCCGTCTCTGCCGCTTGCCAGCTACGCCTCGGCCGGCGCAGGGGGCAGAACCACGCATGCGTGGCGCTCCCGGGCAGGGAAAGTCCTCGACTTACGACCGGTTGGGTAATCCTCAACTTACGACCGGTTTAGTCCTTGACTTACGACCGGTTTAGTCCTCGACTTACGACCGGTTGGGGTCACGGCATTAAAAAGGTTGAGAACCACTGCTCTAATGACTATTCTTTGTTGTTAAAAATATATGAATTCTAGAAATGCAAAAACATGCAAAGAAATACTATTTAGTCATACTTGCATTCTAAGTTAAGCCTAATTGCTATGTTTATCAGAACCTTTTAGCACAGTGTTTCTCAACCTTGACAATTTTAAGGCATGTGGACTTCAACTCCCAGAATTCCACAGGAATTCTGGGAGTTGAAGTCCACATGCCTTAAAATTGTCAAGGTTGAGAAACACTGTAGTCAGGGCTAAAAAAAACAAAGAACAAGTCTGTCTGATTAATACAATTTAATAGGAAAGGCGGCTAAAGGACAGCACAGGAATTCCAACAAGTGCCTTTGTTTGCACATGTGAACCCTACATATAGACTATTCAAAGAAATTCATTTCTTGTTTTATTTCTTCCCATGCATTGGGGAGAAGGGGACCTGCTTTTCTGAAAAGGCAAGCTGGTATTGTTTACATCACTATTTTTCTAATTTTGGGCTACATTTGACAAACATGGATTTATACAATGGCTAGTAGAATCCATTCTCACATCATCAGTGTTATGCTGTGGCGTATATTTATTTTATTTACTTCTTCATTGTTTGTTGTCTTAACAAATGGCAGTTTCCCAACGTGGTGGTCAAGCTATATCAGGAAAGAGAGGACAAATGTAACCTTTTCCTGAAGAAAGATGATTTATGGCAAAGGCATTATCAGGGATCCACATCAGACAAAAAAGATCACGCTACCTTCTGGTTGCAGTTTGCATTCAAACACTGGAATTGACTTTTTAATGCCTCCCTGAATGACGGTGACTGATGTCCCTTTCAGGAAATAAATTAAAGATTGAGATTACAGGAATATTCCATTTCAAATGTTTAAGCCAAGATTACTCATTTATAAGTACGCCACCAGACAGACACTCATTCCAGCAGAAGTCCTGTTGTCCAGTGCCTCGTGATTTAAAGATATGGTTACCATTTACTTCCCGCTAAGAAAGTCATAGAAGTTTTAAAATATCTCTAAAATGGGCAAAGTTTTATAATGAACGCTTTCTGAACAGAGAGATGTTTAAATGTGTTGCTCATATTCAGATATAAAATGCACAATAATTTTAAAAATTCAGCCATCCTCGGGTATAGAATAAATACATTGAGGAAAAATCATGGCACTCATCTTTAGGGAAGAATTCTAACATTGCCATAGATTTCTAAAAAGTATTGAGAAAGACTATCTTTACATTCTACTGGCAAAGACTGTTGAAAAAAATCTTTGAATTAAAGGAATCTAAGAAAAAAAATTCCTCAGTTTAGTATTAGATAAAGTTTTCCTGTTAGCAATAGGAAACGGATTTGCCTTATTCCAATTTGTTTCAACTTCCAGTCACATCTACAGTTTTTGGATTATTCTTAGGTCTCCCGGGTAGGTTTCATCGACTTACAACCATTTGTTTAGTGATATTCAAAGTTCAAAGTTACTTATGACCATTTTTCACATTTATGACTATTGCAGCATCCCTATGATCACGTGATCAAAATTCAAACGCTTGGCAGCTGACTCATATTTACGATGTGTCCCGGGGTCATGTGATCATCTTTTGTGATCTTTTGACCAAATAAAGTCAATGGGAAAGCCAGATTCAAGTCACAACTCTGTCACTAACTTAACAACTGCAGTGATTCCCTTAACAACTGTGGTAAGAAAGGTCGTAAAATGGAGCAAAATTCACTTAACAACTGGCTCGCTTAGCAACAGAAATGTTGGGCTCAATTGTGATCATAAATCGAGGACAACCTGTAGTGGATTCAATAGAGTGGATTAGAGCAATTCCAAATTCTTTTAGGTGAAACAAATTTTCCTCATTTGAGTCTGCAGGTTACTCACGTTTAAGAATGCTGTGATCTTGTTTTATGTATATTGATTCATCTGAATCCCTCTGCAGGTATTGATGACTTTAGTTAGCTGATAGCCAATGGAACAGTTTATCACAGTGATGGCGAACCTTTTAGACACCGAGTGCCCAACCACCACCCTGCCCGCAACTGCCCCGCCCACTCCACCCCACCCCTGTTCCTTCCCCCATCCATCCTGCCCCTGCTCTGCCCCCCGCCCCACCCTCCCACAGGGCCACCTACAGCTTCCACGGCCCACCGCAGCAGATCACCCAAGCGGCCCTGCAGTGCCATGGCAGCCATGCCCTCAGCCCATTCCCCGCAGCAGCATCTGCACATGATGGGGCGCGAGGGCTGAGTCTTGTCCCTGCTGCCTGGCTGCCATATCCTTGGCTGTGCTGCTCTGTGCGGGCCATGCCCAGGAGCAACTCTCCTCTGGGGGGGCTGCTGGTGAGGAGGGTCCATGGGGGAAGGCGGGGCTGGGCGATGGCTCGCGTGCCCACAGAGAGAGCTCTGCATGCCACCTCTGGCACATGTGCCATGGGTTTGCCACCACTGGTCTACCACATGACATTGGGAGTTGAAGATCTCTTTGCTAGATAATCAAAGATTCTGCACTGAGTAGGATATTAAATTAGATGACCATAATCTATGGTAATTAACAATTCTATGATTCTGTGCTTCATTGTTTTCCCCTAAGCTAACTGGAGATAAATATAATTTATATTCTATAGGATAATGATGTAAAGAAATATCTTATTGATCTTACAGCAGTATCTTTGTAAAATTCACAGTGTTTTTACTTCTCATGCATGTTAACACATTCATACATACATTCATACATACATACATACATACATACATACATACATATATATAAGAAAAGACTGTTTTGGTGCTGTGAGGAATATTCTGGTAATAACTTGATATTTCTTTTTTATTTAATAAATCCCAAAATAGAAGTGAGATTTCCTTAAGAGTGTATTCTGAATGACATTGTGGGTTACTAGGAGTTCAAATGTGGTGGATCTCTTACTGGTAGCATTATAATATGCATGATGGCTTCTCAGTGGTGGCCTCTAACTATACATTAATTTTTGTAGATCCATTACCCAACATCTTTTGATGTTGATTCTTGATGATCACATTGTAGACATCCTATTATTGTTGTTGCTTATAATCATAATTATTAAAGTTAAAATGTTGTTTTACTTCTTGATTGGAATTGCCCTCAGTTTAGTATTAGATGAGTAACTATACAAATGAAATAAATAAATAAATGGCCCCACAGACTCTACTTTAAGTGACATAATACTATTTCCCATGACAATATAATTTTCATATTTTAGCTGTCAAATGTGTGTCTTCTACATCAATCACTAAGATCTGAAACTAATAATGGAAGTAACGTTCCTAAGATTGCCTTCTGATCTGTGGTGCTTGGATCAGGTACTTCTTCATCATTGTGATAGCTGTTAATATATTTCAGGAAATATCATTATATTTTAGATGAAAATAAAGATGCTTTTATTTATGCAGAAATTTTACTTTATTTTCCTGGTGCCTAATAATTTGACTTTCAGAAAATTACTTTCAGAATTTCTTTCAGGCAAAAAGGCAAAATAATTTTTAAGTAAAAGATACAACAAGAACAATAGTCTATTGCCTGCTGATAGCCAATCATAGTCAAAGATTTCAAGCAAAAATATCTATGTCCAATAAAACAATTTATAAACTCTTCAGTCACTAGAATACTTTGTTTTTAAATTAGGCTGAGACCAATTGATAATAATAGCAAATTATGAATAGAAGTAATATTATGTTTCTATATGCTTTTGAAGTATTTCTTTAATTGTTGCTTATCTTTTAGGAAGTCTGTAACCCCAAGCCAGCTACTACAGATGACAATGAACAGAATAAAGTAAGATTTGAAAAATAGGCAGTCATATGAAGGGCAAAGGAACCTCATGTTATCTTCAGAATGCAGTTGAAGGAGTTTATCACCTCTCGGAATGGGGCTTTGAAAGATGAGTCATCTGGTGAATTTTAATATTCAGCTTCCCTTCATCCCAGCAGCCTGATGACAAGCTCAAAAGCTTTGTGCTAAAGGGTCTTCCTTACTCATAGTCAGATTTATGTATCTTTACCAGATAAAATATGATTGTAAGGGTTTTTTTACTTGATAAACAGTTATCTTTTTATACTTTATCTGCTTTTAAAAAACATATTGATGCTCTGACCTTGATCCATCAGGTTAAAATAGGATGCAATAAAATAGAATTTTCATTTTCTCTCTCTCTGTCTCTCTGTCTCTGACACACACACACACACACACATTAAATAATCCTTAAAATGTTGGATCTTGGAAGGATGTGGTTAATCACTAAATAATATTAATACTTACATATGAAGAATAATATTGATTAATGAGCAACTGAAGAAAGCAAAAATGAAAATGTTTTGCTTTTAAACATAACAATTACATTTAAAATTGGGATATTTATGTCAAACAGGTTCCTTTTTGTTCTTCCTACCTTTTAACAATCTATGTATTGTTATAAAACTTTACAGTTTCATTTGAGTTTTCAGTCAACTCTTTTGTCTTATTAAAATGAACTTACGTGTTGCTTTTTAAAGTAATTGTTTGCCACAGGGGTGATATAATTTGTATAGAAAAGTAGTGTTTTATTCCTCCGGTTTAAAATGTACATTTGTTTAGTCTAAATCACTTACATCTGCTTCATGGATGATCTAATCTAATATTCATATATAAACACATATACATCCACAGTCTGGGAGAAAAACTCAACACTAGAATTTTCTGTATACAGAAACATAAAACACAAAGACGTTTGTTTTTTTAAAAAATGCAACTTTTGTATTACCAAAACTATATATTACATTTATATTCATCTTTTTTCATTGTGGAAATCAGCATACATATAAGTTATTTCCAAGTGAGGCTCCTCAGATGTTCATAATTTCAGCAAGGTGACAATAATAAGACAGTAGGGCCTTAGTGCCTCCAAGATTTTTATGTGTTTCTTTGTTTGTAAATTTTAAATCCCTTAAAAAGATGTTGCTTCGGAATCCCTTGTAAGGATTGGAGAAGCTCTACAAGATTACAAAGTATTACAGTGTTCCTTCCGCATCACCAAACCATTTTTTTTTTGAAAAAAGAAAATATTTTTTAACTGCTGATTACTAAAAGCTGTTTTACTATATGTGAAGAATTAACTTTCTTGGGAAGCACATTTTTCCCCTTTGTCTTCTTTGTATTACAAATACAAACCTGAAATGAATGCTGCAATGAGATTCCAACTTGACAAATTTCATCATTCATAGAGGTGCACCTGACTTGAAGCAGTCATGTGACATTAGAATATTATGTTATATCATATCGCATTTGTTTCTGAGCTGTTCAAATACCTTGTATTATGGGACAACTATATAATATAGAATAAAATATAATAAATAATGATGATGATGATGATGATTGATGCACTTCCAATCAACTATGGCTACATAAAAACTGTAATGAGAAGCTTTTCCATTTTAAGCTTTAGTTCAGAGAATGGTATAGTGACATTGGTGTTTGAGCAATTCATATTCTGGTAAGAATTGTTTATGAACTTGAGTCAGATCTGCATTCCAACATCTTTGGCTTGAATCTAAGGTATTTCCTTGTTGAGAGTCCTTTTTTAGAGGAAATGCCAAGTGTAGGAACTGCTTTTGCCCCTTTTATGGAAGAGCTTATCCCCAATATCTGGTCACCCTCTAATTTATTGGGCTTCTAAATGTCAATAAAGTTTTCAAGAATGTGTTTGGGGGATGTAGAAATTTAGCTTAACACCTGGAGAAGCAATTCTCTGTATGTGTATGTGAATACATAAGCACAATCAAGAAGGAAAACAGAAAAGTATGAACAACAAAAATAAAGAGATTTACAAGCATCACAAGATTAAATAACAATTTCAAAATAATGTCAGATTAGTGTTGCATAGTAAACTATCTTTATATCAATTTAGAACTTATACCATGATTAAAATCAAATCAATAAGCAATGGTTAAAGAAATAACTAGTATAATATGTATTTTAAACAAAAGAAATGTAAAAATCATAAAGCTATCTTTATTTAGTAAGTAAAACAATCCCGTAACTATTAAATTTTATGTTAAAAGAACCCAAACCTCTGATGAAATGGAAGTCTATAAGCTGAACTGTAATCAAAGAATAGTTTTCAAGTTAAACTGAAACCTATATTAGATTTTTTTTCAAATATGACATTGTTTTACATCAATGCATACCACCACGACTTATTCTCTATTTTTCTTTATTTCATTTTATAATAGACTTTTTTCCAAATTTTTTGAACTTTACAAAATTGCCAACAAACATGGCTGGGGTGCAATGTCATTGCACATTGATTAATTGATTGACGGTTTCTAACTTTGTTTTAGGAATTTTGTAAGCCATTTACAACGTGTGATAATTTAGTGGCATCAAAGCCTTAGTTAATTAAATAAAAAATAAAAAGTTGAGAATCAGATCCTATATGTCCATCTGGTCAAACGTGTTTAAGTGATAGATGAAGGCATAGGGATAAAACAAAGCATTTTATGGATTTACCGTAGCACTTTTTATTGTCAAAGCAAATTACCCATTTTTTTTTTATTTGTAAGGCATCTCACTAGATCCTTGCATATAAACTTGGTAATTTGACACATATTATTTGTATGTTTAACAAAGGTATGCATAATTCCATGTAATGGCTTTTGCAAAAAAATTTAAAAGGCAGAAATATATTAAGAATGTTTTTAATGTTGAAAAAAAACTCCTGGAGATGCAGATCAAAATGAATTATTTTTATCCTATGTGATGTCCTAAGGAAGGTAACCTACACAGAATCCTACTAGATTGGACATATAAATTGCAGTAACTAAGTAAATAAGTAACTAATTAACTACATGCTATAACCTACCTACCTTCCATTCAAACTATGCAAAGTAGAAAAACTAATAGTAAATATCCTGATCTGTTATTAACTACAGTAGTAGTTTACTGGTATTTATTAAATACAGCGCCAGATGTTACTTTATTAAATTATTAACCTTGACATGGATTATTCCTCTCATAATCTATATTTTGCATTAGTTATACTTCTGGGTTCCCAGGGCTATTCACCAATACTACACGGTTCCACCAGAAGAAGCCATTGTTAACTCATTCCAAGTTTCAGTTTAGCAATTACATTATTGTGGAGTACGCGCACACAGGCACTTCCAGATGCTACATGATGATGAAAACATAATTGTCATATATGCATAGCCAATGTACGTATGTATGTGTATGTATATGTATATTGGAATCAACTCTCCCTAATCAGTTGTGTGCTTTATAAAACAATGCGAGAGAAATGACAATGCTGTCATTTGTATATGCTGCTTCAGTTCTGTAATGGAAATCTTTTGCCTCCCTTGCCAACTCATTCCTGACAATGTTAATGATTCACTATAAAGCAGCTTCTCGGCTATGATTTGTGACATCCGTACTGGTTAGGTGGGAGGGCTAGGCAGGTTTCTAGGGAGTGTTTTGGATGCAGAAATGCCTTGAAGATAGCACTTTATTATATTTAGGACAAGTATGACATCCCACTTCAAGGGAAAGGCCCCTATACATATTGAGAAGGGATTTCTGTGGTTTAAGTGGGGAGGAGAAGGTTAGTTTAAAAGAATGCCTCTGTGTTTTTTGAGACGACATGAAGATAGGAGGGAGAGAAATGGAGGCAGGAGGCAGGAGGATTATGGATAATGGAAGAATTTTGCCGGAGGGCATTTGCCTGCTTTGCCTATTCCTGTATAACTAGAATATTTATAATTCAAATACTTACCTTTAATAATTAAAAACCACAGAATATTAAAGACAAAAGGTAGAGAATATTACATACATACATATAGGCATCTTGCACTAAAATCCTACAATGGCAAATTGCAAGAGGTAGATTTAAACAAGGTTTTAAAAAATGAGTGTTTTAAAAATGCCTTGTTAAAAAAAAAGAATTTCTAATTCACTCTAGTTCTGCCAGAAGTGATACTGCCTTACTGATTTTTTTCCTTCACTGACAACTAGTCGTTGTGGGGGGGGGGGGAACCACTAAAAATATACTGCTTAGTAGTTTGACATTAGTGCCTCAGCAATTAAAAAGTGGAATATATCCAAAGTCCTCCACCACTTTCTATTTTGAATAAGTCTTGGCTCTTTATTGTTGTTATTTCCATGGTCCATGAGAAGGTCCATATGGGTAGAGAAATTAGAAAAAGTCCACAGGCAGGACATGGGTCTGGTGTAGCATAAGTAACCTGGTAGTTACTGGGGAATGTCATCTTTTTCCGCATTCAGAGGCAGTCTCTGATCTGCTTTTCATAGCAAAGAAACAAAGAAAAACAGCCTTTTCTCTGGATAGAGAAGAATGTTTGAAAAGAGAAAGAGACCTCAAATGTGCCTCTAGGTATTATAAAGCTGTCAGTTACAACCGGAAAACAATACAAAGGCTTCAACAAATAATTTATAAAGAGAAACTACAAAATATATTGAAATACACAGTGATACACATTCATACATACATTACACATACACATGTGCACAATTTGTTTTTTTTTGTTTTTTAATTTGATCTTTTTTTAAAGGGTTCAAATAACTATAGGAAATTAGGGCAGGAGTATCAGATGGCTACTATTATTTTATGTACAAGAAGCTTAAATAATCAAAATAGGTCAAAATTGAGTTACCGTATTCAGTGTGAACGAGAGCTCACTTACTGAAGCATGTGGCCTTTAGGAAAGTGAATTTATGGATGGTAGCTTAAACTGATGTTTGAAAATCAGAGGTGTTAATATTTACACCTTTATTCATTATGGCAAGGAAAAGATTAATGAAGAATTAAACATCCACATCTCTTTGCTCCTCTATCAAGCAAAGTAATCCCTAGTTGAACATTAACTCAATCTGACAATAAGGAAGAGAAACTCCTTTCTCGTGCATCTAATAGGTGAAAGAAAGGCAACCATATTTGATTGTTAGATTAATATATTTATGCTAATGTAACTATTGGTAATGAATTAAATGAATAGATTTTTGTTGTTGTTGTTGTTATAGCAGAGAGCTAAATGTATCCACTCTGTAAATATGTGAACACAAAGAAGAGGAAAAAATGGTGTGAAGCATGCTAATAATAAATCCTGTGTGACAGTTCTTGAACATTGTCAGGTTTATAGGAGACTTGTACTGAATTGTGTTACTAATGACTGTCTGAAATGTTATTAATCAACACACCTATATTTTAGAAGATGGATATCCAATTAATAACAGAAGTGCTTATGATCCACGCTGCTAAAAGTGAGACAACCACCAAAACTTATTAACACATCTCTTGTAATATTAAATACTTCCTGTCCTAATAACATCCCAGTCTCAATATTTATTTATTTTACAGATTTGTAGACATCCACCCCACTAGGATGTTAAATTTATATAGATAAAACAATGAATTTATAATTAAATATGCCAACCATAAAGTTTAACTAATAAAAGACATCAGTAAAAACTAAGCAACATTACCCTGTCACATTAAAGACTGCCATAAACAGCAAATCTGTTTGAACATCAAAAATCAATCTGAATAAAAATCTTAGCAATAAAAGAGATGTGGTAGTAGAAAAGTACACAATTTTATTTATTTGTTTTCAAAACAAAAGTCTGTGGCTGGACTTGTTCTGCAGGATTGGATAGCAAGGACTCCAGGTATCAAACTAACGTCAAATAAGACTTCCGGTTCCGGTCGCGTCTGGGGACTCATCTCCATTCCGGCCGGGTTTTCTTCGCCGGTAGACCCCTTAGTGGGTCGAAAGTCACCCTGGAGGGGCAACCACCGAGGAGGAGGCTTGCTGGTGACTGCAGGAGGGTGGCAGCTTCTCTCGTGGTGCCAGCTATCCCCTTAGGGCCGACGGAGCAAAGATCGTCCTGCAAGATGGCCGATTACCCTGCTGCACAACCGAAGTCACAATTACACCTATGCGTATCAGACCTACCGCGGATGATCCAGGTGAGACCCCTTCTGCTCCTCTCTTCACCCTATTCTGTTTTTTTTATTGCCTGTAAAAGCTTGGTCGGAATTATTTCCCCGTCTGGAAAAAGCAGCTTTTGTAAACTAACATCAAATAAGATGCAATTCTATTTTTAACAATAGGATAGATGGCAAATTGTTTAATATTCAATTTCCTGCTTATTTTTCCAAATATTTTGATGATCACTTAAGACATTATTGATGTTCATGCTCCAGAATAGACTAGCATAGCATAGCATAGCATAGCATAGCATAGCATAGCATAGCATAGGACAGAACAGAACAGAACAGAACAGAATATTCTTTATTTATTGGCCAAGTAAGGAATTTGACTGGGCATGTAAGGAATTTGTCTCTGGTGCATAAACTCTCAGTATACATACAAGCAACAAAGTGATAAATCATAAATAATAAGATACAACCAACAAAGTGATAGTCATAAGATACCAATAGGAGTAAGTAATAGGAAAGATGAGATTTGAATCCATATTTGTACCCAATACAGCTTTTGAAGAAATAGAGAGGAAGACAGTTCAAACTGTTCATTTTCTATGAACTTGGCTTTTTAATTTCTTCTTTACATGCAGTGGAGCTAAATAATGTATAGCTGCATTGTTCACAAGTAAACCTAATTATGCTTGCTATTAAGTATTGATTAAATTTTGACCCAAAGCATGATGCGGCTTGATATTAAAGGAGAGCACCAGGCTTGAATAAGAGCATACCACACACTATGAGAAATACATGGTTCAGGTGCCCTTTTTGTGCTAATTGAGCATATTGAATACTATTGTACAATTTATACAATACTTATATGGAAGAAAATAAGAGCTTTCTTATAGGTGTGAACTGCAATCTAGAACATACTCACTTGTCGTTTTGAAACAAACACAGAATATAATCATAATTAATTCCAGATTCAGGACTACTACCTGAACAAACATCCTGAAATTGAAACACATAATAATAATAATAATAATAATAATAATAATAATAATAATAATAATAATAATAAGAAGAAGAAGAAGAAGAAGAAGAAGAAGAAGAAGAAGTATTATTATTATTATAACAACAACAACAACAACAACAAAACAACAACAACAACAACAACAACAACAACAATAATAATAATAATAATAATAATAATAATAATAATAATAATAATAATAATAATAATAATAGTAAAGTTGGAAGGGACCTTGGAGGTCATCTAGTCCAACCCCCTGCTCAGGAAACCCTGTACCATTTCGGACAAATGGCTGTCCAGTCTCTTCTTAAAAACCTCCAGTGTTGGAGCATTCACCACTTCTGGAGGCACTGGTTAATTGTTCTGTCAGGAAGTTTCTCCTTAGTTCTAGATTGCTTCTCTCCTTGCTTAGTTTCCATCCGTTGCTTCTTGTCCTGCCTTCAGGCACCTTGGAGAACAGCTTGACTCCCTCTTCTTTGTGGCAGTCCCTGAGATATTGGAACACTGCTATCATGTCCCCCCTTGTCCTTCTCTTTGTTAAACTAGACATACCCAATTCCAGCAACCGTTCCTTATATGTTTTAGCCTCCAGTCCCCTAATCATCTTTGTTGCTCTTCTCTGTACTCTTTCTAGAGTCTCAGCATCTTTTTTACATCGTGGTGACCAAAACTGGATGCAGTATTCCAAGTGGCCTTACTAAGGCTTTGTAAAGTGGTACTAATACGTCACATGATCTTGATTCTATCCCTCTGTTAATGCAGCCCAGCACTGTGTTGGCTTTTTTGGCAGCTGCAGCACACTGCTGGCTCTCCAAATACTTTCCTCTCAAGAAATCTTCAGGATAGGTACTGGCCAGTTACATCACTATGGTTTTCTGTTGTTTTGAGGTGTTGATGGTTTCTTTACTAATACCACAAAGACATCTAAAGATCCTCTAGGCCAATGATGGTGAACCTTTTTGAGACTGAGGGCCCCAAAACTGGCCCCACCCCCATTCTACTCCCTGCCCCGTACCTGTTCCATCCCCACCCCATCCCCTGCCCCGCCTGCCCACAGGGCCACTCACCACGTCCAGGGCCCGCCGCAGATCGCCCAGGCAGCCCAGCAGCACCATGGCAGCCATGGCCTCTGCCCGCCTCCCGCAGCATCAACTGTGTGCATTGGGCATGAGAGCAGAGTCTTGTCTATGCTGCCTGGCTGCCATGGCCTTGGCTGCGCTGCTTCGCATGGGCCACGCTCAGGGGCGACTCTCCTCCAGGGGGGCTGCTGTTGAGGAGGGGGTCGCAGGGGAGGCGAGGCTGGGGCAACAGCATGTGTGCCCACAGAGAGGGCTCTGAGTGCCGCCTCTGGCACGCGTGCCATAGGTTCACCACCACTGCTCTAGGCAATGATACATTACAACAATGCCAGACACAATCTGGGATCTTGTTCACTTAGAAGAATCCGAAACATCAATACATTTTTATGATGTGTCAGTCCACTGTAAAAGTATATTTATTTTTAGTTATTTATTCACAAATAGTTAGGTAAACATACTCATTTAAAACATACAATAAATATTCAAAACTGCAAATGTATGCTATAAAACTGGCTAAAAATACAATTGTTGTGGCAATGAGTGATGAGGTAATCATAATAAGTCAAGGAAATGCCTGGGCAAAAGAATTTTTTAAATATATTTATAGCAGAAGCATGCTACAAGAGAACTGTGTCAACTTTAGAATGAGCATGGCTGCAGTCATTTTTTCCTTCTCATTCCTAGTTGCCACATCGCACGGAGGGAGGGGGGGTTGCCAGCTATTGTGCTAGACAAAACAGACTTTATCTCTCCAACTTTCTCTCATGGGAACCAAGGTCATTGGTTGCTCCCGAGACTGCGGGCTGGGTGTTTCATGAAAAGCCTGCCAACCAGATGAGTGGGGAAACATAGCTGCTTGAATAGATTTAGGGTTGGGATTTCTTTACTTTGTATTGGAGAATTGTTATGCATCTCTTCAGACTTGGTTTCACTTTTGAAGTGCCAATACTCTGTATCAATAAACATGTTCTTTGAGGAATTTGCAAGCCTCGGAGTTTTGCTTTATTTGTCTCTGTCAATCGGAACCATGACATTCTGTGTTTAATCCCTCTGTTAAAACCTGTTCCATCACAATAGAGAATGTTCACTCCATAGTGCAGCAAAATTAACAGGCTGTCATGAAAAACAATAATATACCACATATTGAGCAAGGAGAAGTGAAACCTGGGTTATTCTAGTCCTGAGTAGAATGTTTATAAACTAGCCAAACTGAAACAAAAGCTTAGAAACCAAAAGCAATAACTTAAAAATAGGTTGGTAGTTCATTTACAGTCAGTACAGAGTATTCAGCTTAGACTTTAGAGAAAGGGATCCTGCTGAGTATCCAAACAGCCTAGCTATATGTGTGTATACAGTATATGTGTGTGCATGTGTGTGTGCATGTACAGTATGTATGTGTGTGTGTGTGAGATATGTGTATGAGTGTATGTGTGTAAAATCAAATGCACATAAACACACACAGAGTTTTTTGCCCGTGCTAAATTATACGTTTGAATGAAATCTCTCTCACTGCCTAGGGAGTCTTCCCACCTCTTTGGATATTTGCATTTATCTTCCAAATCTATTTTAATGAGCTTTGTATTAAAAACTGGTGCTCATACCTCTTGAGCCTGATGAATGGGTAATTACAGCTTCAATTCCCAGCACAGGCCTTTGAAAACTCATCTTGTCACTGAAGTTATGGGCATAATATTTTAATTGTAGATAAGATAGCATTGTGATATTGATTGGATTGAATGCTCAACCCACTATAATGATATTCTAATACTTCTATCTAGAAGTTTTCTGAAAGGAGAGATGGATGACTACTAAAAGAGAATATGGATCTCTTTTTTTTTTAACGAATTATTTCATTATTTTTACCAACAACTTTAGGATTGATACCCAACACTTTTGTTTGTATGTGCATAATATAGCATGGTTTTGAGCTGATATCATTTGTGTATTAGCAAAACCGGCTAAGTAATTGTAATATTTTAATTAAAGTCCTGACCAGGCCAATTGCTTTTTTATTCTGTATTAAGGCAAGAAGGGGGAGAGAGAGCTTTTCATCCTTCTAAAAACAGATTGAAATATATTCATTTGCCACCTCCCAGTGAGTTCAGTACTAGTGCTAATTAAATACAACTTTGCAAATTTTCATATCTGATTTTAAGTGTCATGTTTGCATGACCTTTTTTTCTTGTCCAGAGAATACAATCATGCTTGTATTCATGCTGTTCACTTACAATATATATGAATGTTCTTGCTGGCATTCATGGTCTCTCTGTAGTTGTGTGGGGCATATGGGATTAGTACAGTTTCTGGAAAGGGAGCTGTGATAAACAAAATACAAAGAGAGAAAGAGTTTTATATACCTCAAAAACTAAGCAATTTTATTATCTTACAAGCTTTCATAGATCATGTCCACTTTATACGGTAAATGCAGTAAATTCCTGAGAGAGAGCTTTCATGCCTACATATATACAGTTTCAATATATTGGTATAGCCACCCATCACTTCAGTTCAATAAAAATATGTAGAGCTAAAATGGCAGTGCTTTAAGCTGTTCTTTTAAAACTAAGATCAATTTCAGAAAGCCTGAGTAGGTCCCTGGAGTTGTGACTGACATAATTAACCTCAGAACAGGCTTTATTCTGCACCTGTATGTTTGGCCCAAGATTTTAGAAGTGCAAGATATAAGGGCTACTATCAGAGTCCATTATATTTCAGTTTGGGGAGTGATTGCCTAATTCATTTGTTGAACATCAGTCCAGACTAATGCAAGATGAGGGCAAATGGCAAACTTTCTTATGGAAAGTACAATTTTACACCTGGGCTGTACTGTTTAAAACTGCTAGGTGCACATAGCTGAACATTTTGTTTTGTCCAATATTCCTTCTTCTTACAACAAAATAATGTGTTCTTGGGCTTCTATCTAAAAATTCCATATTTCTACGTGGTTTATTTTTATAGTTAGTTGTTCTGGAAAAAGTATAAGTGCTGTAGACCTCCAGCCAGAATACCATAGCCATATTTGTTCTACATCTCTCACCAAGTCCATTATGAACAAGCCTACTAAAGAATGTCCAAATTCCCCATGGACAAGATCTACTTCTGAGATAAAGCAGATGGCTCTGATGGATTTAGTTTTTATATTTTTAATTTCTGAGCAATAATCCAATAATCTGAAATCCATTCCTTCCTCCCACCCCACTGCTGGTTCCACTGAGCAATAATCTAAGATGATGAATAAGTCAAGTTTGTTTTTATATTATCATTTGAGCTCTTTTTTCATAAAAACACTTATCCAATTGTCACTGAGCAAACAAACAATACATTTGCTTACCCAAATAGGTGCCTTTTCTTTCAGTGGAAAGGACATTTTTAAAGAAAAAGAAAATATAAAATTGACATATTTTATATAGAGAATATCTTGCTTTTTAGCTCTTGAAAATCCAGTTTAGAACTACTATCCAATATTACGGTGGGGGGGGAGTCTGATTGACTGATTGTTTGCCATCTAATTGGTCTAGATCAGTGGTTCTCAACCTTCCTAATGCCGCGACCCTTTAATACAGTTCCTCATGTTGTGGTGACCCCCAACCATAAAATTATTTTCGTTGCTACTTCATAACTGTAATTTTGCTACTGTTATGAATCGTAATGTAAATATCTGATATACAGGATGTATTTTCATTGTTACAAATTGAACATAATTAAAGCATAGTGATTAATCACAAAAACAATATGTAATTATACATTGTGAAATATTTATTTTTAATTACAAATAAATGAAATTTTGTCTTGAAGCATGGGTGCTCAACCTATGGCTCTGAAGGGAGACCTGACCTTTTTCTCTTCTTTAAATGAGTCCTTGAAGTTGCCTGATTAATATGATTGTGCATGGGGGGAGTGCTTATGGGGTGTGAGAAAATAAGGATTAGTTGAGGTGATACTCAATGGGAGCTATACTTGTAGACATTTGTTGTCCATGTGTGTGATGTGGCCCACACAATTTGCCTCTTCAGCCTGAGCCATTGCCTGTTTTTCTACCTCCAGCTGAAATTCACTGAGGGTGTGGAAGAGGACCCCTGTCCTTCCAGGACAATTGATTCTAATGACCTTCAGAGCTTCTCTCTCTGAAGAAGGCAGAAGGGAAACCTTGGCTCTTTTGTGACTCGTGGACTTCAACTCCCAGAATTCCTGAGCCAGCACAGCTCAGTTCTGGAGCTGTGCCTACCAGAATCTTAGAGATTTTTGGAAGGAGGTCTTGTCCACTGAGGCAGAGGCAGCAGAAGGGAAATCCATTCCTTCCTCCCACCCCACTGCTGGTTCCACTGAGCAATAATCAACTGCTTTTGGTGCAGCAGCCAGGGCAGGAAGAATGGGGGGCATTACTGCAGCAACTGCAAGAAAAGGCCCCTTGGAGCTTCTTGATTCTACACTAG
>NW_015386531.1:125954-221272 GCF_001527695.2 Protobothrops mucrosquamatus
AAAAGGCAGGCAGGAGGGGAAAGGGAAACACATGCTGCAGACCAAAACATCCACCCAAAGCAGCTTTCATTTCCAAAGCCCTCCCCCTTTGATCTCTTCCCTTTTCACTGCCTGGACCGGTTTTCCTTCTCCCACCTGTAATGAAATGGTGCTCCCTTCCCCTGCATCCCACAAGTAGGAAGCCATCAAGGGGGAGGGGAGAGGAGGAGGGATTGAGCAGCAGGAATCAAAAAGTATGTGCTGTCTTAAGGAGGGCTGCAGGGATCTCAGAGGAGGAGAGGACAAGGGGGGGGGAATCAGCTGCCGTGGGAAGAGAGGAAAAAGCTATTATACTTTTATGCCCACCACATAAGTAGGAACAAAGCTCCCACATTTATCATTAGTGTGATCTATCACTGGGAATTTAGGGGATCTAATGCAAACTTAACATTGTGTGAGGATGGGTTATCTGGGAGCTCAGTTAACTCCTGTGCAGCAACTGCCACCAACTTACTTCTCAGAGTTGTGATAAGAGTAATAAAAACAGCTACGCTCTTCCTTAGGTTTTGCACTATCACGGGTAGACTGTTTTTGTGTGGGGATTGTGTTTTGTTTTTTCCTAACGTAGGACACCTTCGACATTATAGGAAAGCAAGGGCATTATCTTTTAGCAATGGAGATGTCCCGAGCAGCTTTTTCTGGGAAGCGAACGGACATACCACCATCCCTCCCCCCACTCCAGAGCATGAGGAGACTGCTCCTTCCTTTTATAAACCGCCCGCCTCAATGTAAAGCTTGCTGGGGTTCTTGCAAGCTCAGTCTCATCTGCGCGCCTGCTCGCGAGATCTCGAAGCTTGGTTTTCTTCCTCCACAGCAGAAGAGTCGGGGAACTAGCCCAGGGAGGAGCAGTAGCTTCGTAGGCCCACCCATCCCCGCTTTGAGCCGAGCGTCAGTTTTATAACCTGCCATCTGCCTCAAAGCACTTCTCCGTTGCAAGGAGGCAGAGGTAGCAGCCCGCCGGGAGGATGCCTTCTTCTTCCTTCTCTCCCTCTTCCCTGAAACGACGAGAGTAGGACGCTGCTGGCTGGGTCGCCCTGCAGGGGAAAGCAGGTCCACGCTGGACCGTGGCCTCGCTCTTTCTCTGAAAGGAGCTTTAGCCAGCTGAGGCTCCCGGCGGCAACACAGCAGACAACCTCTACCCTGAAGCATGCCAGAGCCGGGCCAGCATCCATGAGCTCCAGAAGCAGCGCCCAAACGCGGCTCCACCCTCGCCGGGCTAGATCCCTCCCTGCTCGGGCTTTCCTCCGCCTCCTGCTCCCCTCATCTGGAGACGGATAGAGGAGCGGTGTCTTGGTTCCTAAGACCATCGGAAATATATGTTTTCTGATGGTCTTAGGCGACCCCTGTGAAAGGGTCGTTCGACCCCCAAAAGGGTCGCGACCCACAGGTTGAGAACCGCTGGTCTAGATCATGTTTCTCAACTGAAGTCCACACAACTTGAAGATGTGCGGACTTCAGCTCCCAGAATTCCCCAGCTAGCAACAGCCAACTTTGCTGTCTGGAAAATTTGGGGAATTGAAGTCGATACATCTTAAAGTTGCTAAGTTTGAAAAACACTGTTCTAGTGGGTTACCACTCCTCCCCCCTTTTGTAGCTGGGAATAATTCTGCCAATTTAATATAGCTAAGGTCAATATTCAGATATTTTTCAAAGAGTTTACCAAACTGTTTTCTAAAATTCTCCATAAACTGGGTTGGGAGAACTGTCATCTAAAACATAATATTGTTCTGTCCCAGCCTACGTCCGTCTTTGTTGCGTCACAAAAACAAACCCCTCTTTAACAGTAGGCTGGGAAAACCAACCTGTTTTTATTACAAAAACAGTCCTGATAAGTTTGCTCAAAAACAACAGAATACTTTTCCAACAGATAATTGGTTAAAAAATCAGACAGAGCAGGAGTTTAAACAAAACATTCATCGATAAAACAAACAGACCATGATCCCTGGAAGTTCTTACAAATGGTTGCCTTCAGCAACCAGCACCGCCCACACCTCCTCTTTTTATACAGCAGTTCCAAGGTGTTGCCTCTCAGTGCCTTCTCCGTTTTCTCTGGAGTTGTCCCATTGACTGCTGTTGATTTACTCTTGCTAATTGCCTGCGTGCGCGAGCATCAATTAGCAAGTCCATCAGGTGTGCGTCGTCTGAGTCTGACTCAGTCCCCTCACACAGCTGAGCTTCATCAGGAACACGACTGGAGGGCCCAGGCTCTTCATCAAGCCATGAGTCGTGTAATTCATCAGAGCCTCCCCCCTGACCCTGATGGCCCTTCAAATGCCTCCTCCACCTCCTCCTCAGATTCCTCAGACTCAGCTGTTGGGAACACAGGCTGGCACGGAATCACGACAAATATGTCATATATGCCCACTATCAAAGTCAAGTTTAGCACTTAATGGTAAGTACATCAACGTTTTGGAAATAATTATATCAAAGATTACCAAAGGTATCTGAAATTTTACTTATTATTGTATTTTGGAGGCTTTTTTTTACATTTTCTGACTATCTGTTCTATTTATATACTTCAAAGTATCTAAATTCATATCCAATTTCACCTCTTCTATAAGAGAAATCTTTCAGCAAACAGTCAATCAGATACCATGAGATATTATCCTTGTTTCCATTTCCCCTGAATAGTTTAATCCTGAAATAATGCTAGTGTACCACAAGGTGATGCAAATGGTAGTAACATTCAATCATTCAAAGATATTCCATGCCTGCATTCACGCAAACCACTAGTGTTGATTTTTGACTGACCTTTGGGATTTAATTTTAAATAACCTAGAAAATTTAATCGCTATCTAAACTGTTGGAATTCTAAACAAGGGTATAAAGCCCTTGAGTTGCACTGACTCCTACACATGTCCTATTTTATCGTATGGTCAAAAATTAAACTCATAGAAACTTCGCCAGCATATCTTTCTTTCCTCTGTTTAAATATCTTCTGTAAAACTCAAACAGTTTTAGACAATTATTCTGCAGAATCATATAATCCATGAGTAGGCAGCCTTTTCTGAACTGGGGACCTTTTGGTGGATTCCTCTGGAACAGGGTTTCCCAAAGTGGTCAGTATTGACCCTCCCAAGGATTGACTACCATTGTTGTTGTTGTTGTTGTTGTTGTTAATACTTCTATAGTGAAAATTGTATTTATTAGATTATTAATAAATCCTTGAGGGTCAATGAACAATCTGAAACTTTATGAAGCAGTTGATAAGCTAGAGAGTATGGGGGCCCATACTCTAGAAGTGGGGTCATGGCAAAGATGCAGGGAAATCACTAGAAAAGGTATGGACAGAATCTGGGGGCCCTTTTGCATCTATTTCTTCATTGATTGACATTAAATTACATCAACAAAACCCATCAAGTGCTTTACAGTTTTATTTTATTGTTGTTGCTGGATTAGGGAAACAAAACCTTGCACCATCATAATTCTGCAGTACATTCATAGAACGTTCTGGTTGGTCTGCAAAAAGTGGCTGGAGCTGATACACCTGTACATATATAGACATTTGGAAGTAAATCCCACTGAGTGATAAGAGTTTTGTTTTAAAAAGTGCCAAATATCATATTCAGTCTTATCCTCATGAAATCAATGGATATTAGCTGCAACTGTGGTTCATTAATTTCAAACAAACTAATGTAGAACTTTCCTTGGATCAATTCACATCAGTCATATGTCACTGGGAAATCACACTAGCCTGTCATAAGTTATTCCTTGCAGATATGGGCAAGCAGAATTACAGTAAGATATTCTCCAGATTAGTACATATATAAACCTAGTTTTTAGACTGATTGACTGATTAATCGGTCGAATGATTGGTTCATTTTTCAAATGGCTGTAGATATTAGGGAACAGGATCTTCCCATAAAAATGGGAAATCGTTTGGCTGGACACCATTTTAGAGATGGGAAGCAAAATTCTGGACAATAAATTTTATGATTACAGTGCTTATATAATTCTAAAAACTACTCTCTATTATATGATATGTATGACAGAGCAGTTTTTAGAACTATAGCTAAATTGAATATTCCATTAATTATATAAGAGGACAATTAGTGGGAAGATTATTCTGACAGCAATTAATAAATGTTTTTGTTGATAGTTTTGTATGCGAAAACTGTTACACTTAAAATAATGTACAATTGTTATGCTTTTCTAGAGAAGTGCCTTTTGACTTGTAAGAATTTTCATTTACATTTTTGTTTATAATTTTTAAACAATATTAAATTTATGATTTTACATTAGTAAATGGTCTTTGTTAAAAACATATTTCAAATGTAGCATTGCAGAATAAATATTATTTTCTGCAGTCTTGACTTAGTGATGTACCAAAGCTTATTGTATAAAAAAAAGCCAAGGATACAAGCCAAATAGGATTGGCTGGGCTCAAATTTCCTATGATTAGAGTGCTGTTCCAAAGAAGGGACTCAGCAATTACTTCTTACCTTTGTAGTTTCTGTATGCCTCCTAACAGATGCAGGAAACTGCAACAGAATGGAGATGTTAGTGGAGTCTCTAAAGAAAAAGGGTCTTAAACCCAATTTCCTTCAGTAGGTTTTCTTCTGGCCCAGCACTGGTTCGACAAATGCTTTTGTTCACAGAAGAACCCAGCTCATATTATCATTCTCTAATGTTTTGCTGTTTGTGAATGTGCTGTAGGGATCCCAGGGAATTTGTTTGAATTACTATTGTTGATTGACTTTTTGTAGACAATGACAATATTACTGTGCTCTTCGCTCCAAAGGAACAGGCAGCCAGTCTCCCATGCCTGTTCCATACTACACAATAAATGCTTTTTTATTTTTATTCATACTTTGGCATGTAAAATGAGCACTTGATGTTTTTAAGAAGAAAAGGGCAGCAATAGATGCTTCTGAGAGACTGAGATTGGTATAGTGGTTAAGACACTAAGCTAGAAGCCAGGATATTGTGAGTCCTAGTCCCACTTTAGGCATATTAGCTGGGTGCCTCTGGGCTAATCATTTCTCAGCCATGGACAAGGGCAAACTATTCGAAAATTTTGGCAAGAAAATTGCAACCACTAGTCCAGGGAATATCCAGGAATAAAAATTACTAGACGACATTTTTAAATATATATATTTCTAAAAGAACTTAAATTAGCTATCTTGGTCTGAATCATTCTCATTTCTTCTTAGCTGGACTATTCCTGATATCAATCCTAAAAAGAAAGTCTTCATGCTTTACTTTCAGTGGTATGTGCCATTACTCTCAATAAGCTTGCAATAACTTAAAAATGAGTGGGATGGGAGATAAAATACATATCTTCTTAAATAAAATAAATCCCTAAAAACTGTCATAAGCAATAAAAACAGGTATAAAACAACATGGAAGTATTATTTCATAAAGAAATGGATCTGTTCATCACTCTGATATATTTATAATTCCAACATTTAAACAATTCCTTGACTACTAACACAACCTGAAAACAACCAGAACAATGCCTATGTACATGGACATCACCAGAAGGAGCAAGCAGAAATCAAAGTGACTATAGTATTGGTATAAGAAGATAGAAATTATAATATCAAAGGTGTGGCATCTCAACAATAATGAACATATCATTGAGAAATCTAAAGGGTTAGGTTGAGGTCAGTCTTCCTATCCTAGAGAAAGTCTATCTATGCAAGTTGACACCTATTTGATAACACCTAATCAATCAATCAATCAATCAACTTTATAAAAAGGAATCAGTATATGTATTATTCCAACTCTCTTTCAACTATTTATTATCTTTACATTTCTTCTTTGTCTATGATACCCAGCTCATCTGACTGGTTCAGGTCAGTTTTCTAAGAATGTCAGTCTTGTTTTTTCAATCTTTGTGTTTAGTTTGTTTTTCTTTTTTTCTGGAAAATATTTTTTCTAATCTATTCCAAGTTCTGTATGTAGTTGAAGTTTCACAGCATTGGAACACGTATTTAATGGTAAACATGTAAACATATTGTGCATTATTCAGCTCTTTCTTTTTAAAAAGAAATGACTATACTTGTCATCATCACTATATCTTTGCAATAATTGTTGAATCACATTTCAGATGGTAGATTCAATTTAACACTACTTTATCACTTATAATGTTAACATTATAAATAATGTTAGACACTTTGGAATATATTTTCTCTATTAGTTACTTCATGTACTTCATTTTTAAGAAAATCATTAAGTTATATGGAATATTTATAAAATAATAAAGTAATATATCTGGACTATACCATTTGGAGTAGGATATGATATTAAGTTCTGCTACACCAGCAAAATTTGAAGATAATAACATCTGGAGATTTACACTGTCTAGCAGTGAGACAAATGACAAAAGAGGGAGTTTTTGCTAGTTGTGCAGTTTCCCTATGGAATTTAGAACTCTCTAAAATGAATGTTTCAGATTATGTTGGAAGTTTATCAATGTATGGAAACTCCTCACTGCAGATGTTGCCCTTTTAATCCACAAAGATCTGTGAAGACAGGCAATGGGAAAGGACTAGAAGAATGGGTCCAAGAGAATTGTCCCCAGTCTCTTCTTGCAAGGCTAATTCTAAATGAATAGGGTGATAGAATTCTGGATAGAAATATTAAGGAACTTAATTTGCAGTGCATGTGATGAGGCTCCACTTATTTATTTGTTATTATTTATAGCCCAATTTTCTGCTAAGATTGAATCCCAACACAGATTGGTTGGTTATAGTGATTTTTAATTCAGTGTACAGACACAATATAATTAGAGATGCTTGGGTGTGTACATGAGAGACAGAAAAGGCAATTTTGTTTGGATTCTGGCATCTGATATGGGTCAATTAATTTGGAGTGTAGCTTTATATCTTAAGTAGATATCTGAAACTGAACTGACCCAGGAGTTTCCGACAGAGTATGTCTTATTCAGAATAAAATTGTTGGTCTGCTTACAAGTGGAATAAAATCTTTGCTAGGCAGAAAACATATTATGCCCTTTAGGTAGAATATCCGGTTCAGAGTAACCACGACAGACGAATGAACATGTACATGGAAATCCTCACATACACCAGTGCAGAATGGTGTATGAAAAGAGCAATTTAGCACCATCACTCTGGTATGGATAGTGAAGCAAAAATCAATCTGTAATATGTGATAGATCAAATTGCAGCATCACGCAACCATGCTGACAAATCATATTTTCAAGTAATACATTGCAGCAGCTTACTCAAGCAGATGTCACCCAGACTTGTTGGATTGCAATTCTCATTATTCTGGTCCAGTATATCTGGGTGTCACCTGGTTGAGCAATGCTTTATTACCCTGCGTCCAGTATTTGGGAAATATGCCATGCAGAGCCACATGTGTGAGATGAGCAGCCATATAAATCTACTAAATAAATAAATAAGTCAGCAATGTCTCCTGAAGTTTTTATATAGTTAAAAAAAATGTCTGGGATTCATCTATAACTAAGAAGACTCAGTGAATGTCCCGTATATATGTAATATATAATGGTCATCTAACAACTTTGGGCTAATCAAATTTCTTAGAATGAATATGCTGAAAGGAAGAAAAGTCATCATGTGTCCTATTCTGATCTCCTTGAATAAAACACATAAATCATATCTATAACATTTGTTTCTTTTGACAATTAGGGATTTTTCAAAGACTTCTATAATATGGCAGTTAATTTCTGAATACACATGAATATAAAGTATAAAAAAATATAGGAACCTCACATATTCTCAACTAAGCTATCAGTCCACCTAGTTCAGTGTTGCCTACATTGACAGCTAGCAGCTTCTCGGAATTTTAATCAGCTCTGTTGGAGATGCTACAAATTGAACCTGGAATAGTTTGGATGTAAAATCTACTTTACAAAGCTGAGCAGTTGTGACTATCAATATGAAAAAATAAAATGAATTTAATTGATATTTCAATATAAAAATGTAAAACGAATTGCAAGTACCTTTTGAAATTCACATACATAGCTATCAAACTATTCCCAGGAACGTTATGTAAAACTCAGAAAAAAATGTCTTGATGTGTCTGATTGTGTATACCCCTTAGCCAGTGGGATATATGTTGGCTTGCAAGTTAGTCTTATATAGCCACCCATCTCAAATACAAGATACTAGGTTGTTAACAATATTAAAATGATTTTGAAATATATAATAATTATAAAACCAATAGCAATCAGAAAAAAAATATAATGTCACAATTAAACATTCAATATAACAAAGAAATGGGTTCCATTCCTCACTCAGAAAGAAGCTTAGACAAATGCCTCCCTGATTCCCTGTGTTATAAGAAAGGAGAGAAGGTAGATACAATCAAATTTGCAATCAATCAAATCTTGATTAAGGCCATACATCATAAAATACTGTTATGTCTGCTTATCTCAATAAAGCATAGTTATAATACACTTATGGAGTTGGTTTTTTTGGTTTGGTCTACCCCAGGGATGTCAAACTGCCGGCCCGCAGGCCGGTTGCATCATACAAATCCCGCACCTACCCCAGCTCCAGCAATGTGAAAAAAGTCGCAGTACATCATGTGATGCGGCAAGTTTGACACCTGTGGTCTACCTAGTGGGGCTGACAACTTTTAGAATCAATTATGAACATTGAAAGAACCAACAGTCAAGAGATATACTACAGGCTAGCACCTGGTAGAGCAGGGGTCTTCAAACTTGGTCCTTTTATGACTTGTGGACGTCAACTCCCAGAATTTCTCAGCCAGCGTCCACAAGTCATAAAAGGGCCAAGTTTGAAGACCCCTGTGGTAGAGTAACAAAAAAAAGGCCTTGGAAAAGATTTCAGAAATCAGAATGTGTCTATACTTACCAAGATCAGAACTGTGCAGAAAATGGTTTTCCCTATGGGACTTTATGGAAGTGAAGCTTGGAATTTGAAGAAATAGGATAGTAAGAGTACTGATGCTTCTGAACTTTGGTTGGAGGAGACTCCTAAGAATGCCATGGATAGCCAAGAAAACAAACCAATTGTAGGGAGTAAAGAGGATAGTCTTGACAGAGAGGGGAGGTCTGTTACCAAAGCCACAAGGAAGGAAGGAGGCATTCAGAAAAAACTTCTCAGACATCTCCCTATTCACATTATGATAAAGGGAGAAGAGATAAATTATAATCAGACTTGCAAGTTTGGTGTCAGCTCCAAGATGGAAATCAGACCAAGAAATCAACTTGACATTCAGACCAAAATTATTTTTATTAATATAGCAATGGAATCTTGCCTCTGAAACTGTTATTGGGAGGAATTTTTCCCCCTAACTGCAAGGTAACGTTGAGTCCTTAAGATTAACAGCTCTTAATAGACTTACCTCGCAAATAAATGTATGTAAACTTTTTGAAATCCATCAAAATTAGTGACCATCACTACATTTTGTGATATTAAACATTAGTTGGAGAATGTATTTAGTAGGCAGACTTAAACTTAATTTTATAATGAAGCAATCTAAATTTGGTTTTTGGTACTATCTAATAACATTTTCCACTTAGCACTATACAGCAGCTATCTGGCTGTTGTTAATAGGAGTTTTAGTTTTAAAAGCTTTCTAGATGGAAGGATTTATACTGTGTAGTAGAGAATTCTGTAATTCTCTGCATCAATGTAAGGAAAGATTGAGTATTTTCACTGCTTTATGAAATGCAGGTCTTTTGTCCTTAAACACCTTCATATTGTGGTTTAATTTCTAAGCTTCCTTGGTAGGAGTTCACTAAATTAAAAAAAAAACCTGCATTTTCAAACAAATTTCACTTTGGCCTTTTCAGCAATGCCTTGCAAATTTCACCACTTTTCATCTCATACAGTTCTTCAAAAGATGCCTTAATAATTGCATGAGAGCGAGAATGAATCTGAAGAGCATTCAGGCAGCTAATATAAGTGCAGTTGTAAAGGCTTTGTATTATAAACCCAGAATAATTCTGGAATGACAACTATAGTCTCTTCTCCAACGGGAGGAATGTCTTATATTATGAAAGGAATGATTTTCATAATCAAGTTTGCTTTTTAAAGAGGGCTCAGCATATTTTCATTTCAGTGGGAATAAATCCAAGAGTGTTTTATGTCTTTTATTATACTTGTTAAAGGTCTATGAATCTAGACTGTAGTAGAAAACAGTACAGATTGTAGGCTTTAAGCTCTGTTTTCTCCAGTAGATGTCACTTGCAGTACATAATAATTTATGTAATAAAAAAAAGAGTAGTATTTGATCCTTATCTATTTGAAAGCCTTTTTAGTGCTTGCGGTTTCTTACACAGACAATAAATTCAGGCATTTAAGTTCTTTAAACACCAACAGTGAAGCAAATTAGTTTATTTCCAGTCTGATGTAGAGAAGTGTTTTGATAAAAATTGCATTAGTTGGGGGAGAAAAAAAGAGAGAGAAGCAAATACATTTCATGCGAAATACAACATCTGGATTGCAATCAACACCCTAGTCTGGAGAAACTTGGGTTTAAAATAATTTTACTCACTCAAAAATGTTATTTGTTTCTGTTTTTGAATCACCCCATATATTAATAAGGAATGTACTATTTGAGTGTGCATGCTCATATATATCTGCAAGCTTGGCAAAATTTGCAGAATTAAATATACATACCTGAAGCGGGAAGAAAGAAATAAAGGAAAGGGATAATGTGTAGATCTGCTTAATGATAACTATAAGTACCATGTGGACCTAATGATGACTAATGGGGAGAAGAAAATGAAAACTGAAATGGAGAATTTAACTGGAGTGGCTTGGAAGACTTCATGACTGGCTCTCTAGATTTCTGGATAGGGACACTGAAATATTATTATTTTTATTGAATCTTATTGGAAAATTTAAAAAAATAACAGGCATGAGTGCCGATTTACAAGTGCAATTGGAACTCACAGATATGCAAAAAATAGAAGAAAAAATCATTTAGGAAAAAGATACAAGTTGCAATGGAAGTTAGAATCAGCCATAATAATAACTGAGTGTGTTTACTGGCCATAGGATATGGAGTGGTTGTTGGGGGAGAGGGAGACAAAATAAAATAAAAATGGATGGGGTCAAAAAATGGAAAATCCTGAAAAAGACCATGGCTGATGGGTGGCTGAAACAGTGAACAGAATCACTATATAATGCAACATACTGTTGTAACTTCCATTTGTAGAAATGTCGAGTTTAGGAGAAAAGTTAACTGTGACAGTGACAGTTATGAATTAAAAGTTTTTTTACTTAGAAAGTAAACTTTATGGCAACATATTCATCTCTCAAAAAGTGCATGACCAGAGTTTGAGGTTGAAACCAAAGGATGCACTGTTTCCTTGCAACCTTCTCTAGCAGGCGCCATTCAACTGTGGCCCGTTTCCTGTGGGCGATAAAGAGAAAAGCATATCATACAGCTACATACTATTGTAACAGAAAAAAAAACCCTGAGAAAAGTAAACCATCCTGTTTTGAATCTTTAATAGTGAAAATGGGACACAATCTTTTTGCAATAATTTATAGATTAACCTTTTCACATATTGTAAAACTTGCTTTAGGATATTTGTTCTCCAACAACGGTATAACTGTTACTTGTTTCATCCTATATAAGCTTTGTAGGTGTACTCTTTGGATATATTTGGTGTTAAGCCCTATTTGTTCTCACTTTGTGATTGTGCAATTGTATTTTNTAAACATCAACAGGAAAGGAGAAAGGGAAACATATCCTGCTTAGGACAATCTTAGAAAATTGTCTTTATTTCCCCATCCATAATCTACCATAACTTTTAATCACTGCATGTCTTACTTATCCACATGTTTTATGCAGCTCTTTAATTCCTTCAGCAGTAGCAAAACCAACATTGAATTTTTTTTTTAATTACTCAACAGGAAATTAAAGTTGCCAGCTATTTTCCTGCAAGGAACTCCTCTGCTTTTAGCAGCTGTGGAAGAAGTAGGATTTCTTTTTTATATGGACATGCATAAGGAGAAAAGAAATTCATTCCCAGGTTTCTACTTATTCTGCTCTTAAAAGCAGGAGAATTAACACCTTCTATATTCAACATGTGATCTTAATTCAAGGCATTTCATCCTTAGGGATATTGTATCTGCAAAAATCTGGCTGATGGCCAGATGGCAGCAAAAAAGTGCTGTATATAACTGCATAGTATATACGTTGCAAAAGCGTTTGTACTCTCTATATAATATATGGGTACAGGTAAAACATTTCACATATATCAATTAAAAATACATAGATCTCGACTTCCGGTTTGCCATCATGGCTGCTGTGGATGCTGGAAGGCGTGCTCCTTGTTCCGCGTCCAATTTTGCTCTGCTGGGGGACCCTGGAAAGGGTTGAAAGTTGCCTTGTAGGGGCGATGAGCAAGGAGGGAACCCCCGCTTGATCACGGGAGGGCGGCAGCCCTTCCGCTTGATCCAGGGCAGCCCTCCAAACCAGTGGAGGAAAGACCGGCCATAGTAATATGGCCCATCATTAGGCTGCAGACAGCCGAAGTCAAACTTACCACCAAGCACTTTGAAAGCAACATGGATGAAACTGGGTAAGATCCGATCTTCTCTATACCCTAAGTACTTTCTCTTCCTGAAAAAGCTGCCTGAAGTATCTTTCCCCCTATGAAGAGAGAGGGAAGGGAATTTCTATCCCACTCTCTAAGAATAGTGGCATCTGACTACACAGGGGAATTAAAGCATTAAAAGTGCAACTCTAATCTAATTGGATTTATATGTTCCTGAAACTTGGAGACCAAAAATTTTCCTATTTTTATTGGAGACTCTTGTTTTTATCTACAAAAAAGAAATAAAATTGGAAAAAGGATTATAAAAATTTTGGACTTAAAAAACCTTAAATAGCATCAGTGACATCTTGTGGTGAAGTTTGGTATTGCAACTTGTTATTTCCTAAAAGAGACTTGGCTCGAAGCCCAGACCTTAGATAAGACTTTTCTGACCTTGGTATCACCTGTGAGAGACTTAGCTGGGCAGCATAACTGGCCTATTTGAACTGTGAATGTAAACCTTTACTGACTTTCAGAGTTATATGTGGGAAATTGCTTTCCTATCTCTTTATTTGAGGAATATTGGTCACTATATGAGATGATAATTACCTTGGACTATAAAATCTTGCCTGACAAACAACTTCTACTATAAAGACTATCTATAAACACATGAAAGAGATGGATGAAGAACAGGAAAAGATCCTTTCCATGTTGAAAGCAATACATGAAACCATCCTTTCAGCTTGTGATAAAATAAGACCTAACATAAAACATCAAAACGCCAGCTTAGATGCACAAACCCAAACTTTGACTACAACCAAAGAACTAACAATGCAGCAGATAACAGAAGAAGTGGAACAATCAAATATTAAGACAGAGGACTCAATTGATCAACAAATACAGTTAATGGAAAATCCAGAAAAGGAAGTGACAACACTGAAAATGGAAATGACTTTCTATATAAATCAGAAGAAATTTTAGAAAGAAGAAGAACAGATTTAATGGAAGACAAACATATCAGGGCAAGCATGGGGAATTGGAATAACAGGGAGACAACTTAACAAATACAAATGGGCTAGTCCTTCCAAAAAAAATGGCAATTAAATTGTCTCCTTTATTTCAAATAACATATATAATAATAGAGGGAGATCTATTTGACGATCTAAAAGCACTGATATGGAAGCCTAGTTGGCAAAGGAAGAAAGCCAGAATAAGGTTGAAGAAAATTGAGGTTTTGATTTATTAGAGGGGATTTCATATTATTAATTAGAGGTTAAAGGGAGAAGTTGGGATAAGGGGAATTCTGGTTGTTAGATTTAAAATATTTGGAAATTAGTTGAAAATAAGGACTTTATCTGTTTAATATTTAAAAATTAGACCTAAAAGGAAAAAGAAAATTAATTATTAGGAATATGTTTGATTTATTGATTAACCCAGGTAATATATATAATGTTTTTGATTTATCAAAGGGGATATTGTATTATTAAGTAGATGACTTAATATGGTGGGAAATAGATAACTCTTAGGAAATAGAACAAGATTATATTCAAATAGATAAAATGTGTATTTTGGATATTAGATTCTGTTATAAGGGAAATCTTGGTTACCTAAAGCTTAAAAATTATAAATATTAAAGGTTAAATTGGAATATTCATGGAAAACTAAAAATTGGGTAAATATTAATAACAAGATATGGATTGTTTATGAAGATTGAATGTAATTAAGATAAGTATAAGTTAAACATTTATTGATAAATGTTATAATGATGTTTTTACTGAGTTGATATAATAAGAACTATATTAGCTTAAATACGAGACAGTAAATGGTAAGGGGAAAAGAGAAGAAATATTTGATGTTCTAACTTGAGATTTGTACTAAAGATTTTGTTATCAAACTATTGATTAACCCAGCCACCACGTTGCTTTTTAAATACTTAAATACTTAAAATTGGAAAATTAATAAAATATTATAAATAAAAAAAGTACATAGATCCCTTTGGAGATCTTAACCCCATTGAAATGAATGAAATAAACAAGATATTACTACTAACTTATGTCTCAATAAAGTATATGACTGTGTTAACTTTCTTGGATTAAAATCAAAGATCTATGAGGATGTTTAGGGCATTCTGAACTATTTAGTGCACCAAAGCACTATTTGCTTTGGTGCAACTTGCTAGAAATTAATGAATTTGCTGTAATGAAGATTGGAGACTCAGGTCCTAAACCTATTAAAGTTCTTAAACAGTCCTTAAATGTCTGCTAAGAAGTGCCTTTAAAATGAGTGGGGCTTAGTCTCAGATAACTTGGAACAAAATTACAGTTTAAACACTTAAATCTTTGACATGCCTTCTTAAAAATAAGTCCCAATTGGATTTACTCTCAGGGATATGAATACAGTTTAAGTCTTCAGTTTATGAACTAGTTCCATTCCAGAGGTTTTTGTCTTTAAGTTGAATTTGTATATTAGTCAGAACACTATACATTGTACTGTATTATACACGTAGCATAGTGTAATAAACATGAACCATTGATTATTTAACTTGAATCACTGTGTATTTAACCCAAATTTTGCTACAATAAGCTCCTTACTTAATTTGAGTTGTCCTTAAGCTGGGGTGTTCTTAACTCAGGGACTTGCTGAATAGGATTTAGAAATATATGATTTGTAAATTTAGAAATTTAGAAATACCGGTATATGATTTGTAAATTTTCCCTAACTCCGTAATTTTCTATAATGTTAATTGCAACTTTCTTAGTACTGATGTGAAAGTAACATTGTTTCTTTTCATGAAGGTATAGCAATATATACATTAATGTATCCTGACAATGTGGTATTGAATATTTTTCTTGAAAAACAAGTCTGATGTCCTCTAATTATTCACCATACCTGTTATAATTCATGACTGACATTAGCTTTTAAAATAGGTCACTCTTTGCCACTGGTTCATACTTTTCCATTTTTACTAAAAAAAAAAAAAGGCATTATCATTATTTCCCTAATCAGTCCGGCCCAATCTACTTCTGCATTGCTACCTTATCATGCAGAAATTAGGTAATGCAGCTATATTTTGTATTACTATGCACAGGTAATATAAATGATCGTGAATGAAGGCGAATATACATGTCCCGTGATAATGTTGCAGGATCCGATCTGGGTCAGTCACCATGACCAGAAGTTTTGTCTACCGAGCTTTGGACTCGTTCTGGAGCCCATCTAGAGAGAAGTTCCCTGAGGATGGGGACACCAGCTACGAGTCCAAAAGCTCGGTAGACAAAGCCTCTGGTCCTGGGGACTGACCCAGATTGGATCCTGCAATATAAATGATCCAAAAGGCAGACTAGTGAATATGATAATTTAGGGAATAAGAAAAGGACTGGTATCATTTATTCACTGTGGTTTTTTTAATTAGGAAACGGGCTGGTTTCTTAAAATATAATGAACTGGATCCTAAACCACATATGAATGCAAATGTCCTCCAGCAGAAACAAGGAAAACCCTTGTATTGATCCTTAATTGTATGCCCATGCTAAAATTACTCCTACGTTTTGGAGTATTAGAGAAGCTATTAGACAGATTTAAAAGGAAGAAGTCCTTTGGACAATGGGGGGGGGGTCACCATTGGATGTACTACAGTAATCCTTGACTCAAGATCATTTCAAAGTTCTTATGGTAGCCCTGAAAAAAATGACTTACGATCAGTCCTCGCATTCATGATGGTTGCTGTGACATGATCACGATTCAGGCACTTGGAAACTGGTGTGAATTTACATGGGTTGCAGCATTCCAAGGTCACATGATTAACTGGCTTTCGTCAAACAAAGTCAATGGGGAAAGTTGGATTCACTTAACAACCGTGCGGTATGCTTCGGGACAACGCTGATTCACTTAATGACTGCAGCAAAAAAAATGGATGTGACTCTCTGAACAATTGCATCACTTAGCAACAGAAGTCCCGGTCTCAATGGTGGCCATAGGTTGAGGACTATTTGGCCTGGATGTGTTTTATCATAATTTTAGGGGTTTTATTCATGTTTTGTTTTTATGATCTAAAATGTTATTTTTGATCCCAGCAGTACAAAAAAAATAAATCAGTATTATAAAATAGACTTTCAGAATTCCAGGAAACTGCATGGGGGAAAAAAAAGAATTGCAAGAAATTATGTATAGATATAATCACAGGGGAATTGGGAGGAGAGAGGCAAAAAAGTCAAGGCAGTGACTACAGTTGCATAACACAGAGACAAAAAGAACTTTGATTGTGTGGGCATAGCTGCTGCCTTGCCTTGTTTAACCTCTCCTGCAAGATATCCTTGCCTTACCCATTGGCAAGCAGTAATAACACCTTTTCCTTCATAGCTTCCAGGTTCTCAGCTAGTATGTTCAAATTCAAGCATCTCTGTAGCCAAACTTCAAAATATCATTTACTTGGTCTAAAATATATAAAAATAATCTTTAAAATATTCAGTCATCTTTATACTTTATCACTTCTTGCAGCTGTTTGCTTACATGACAGAGAGATAAGAGTAATGGAACATGGAAAGATATAGTAGCTGTGTAACAAGAATACAAGTGATTTTTTTTTCAAAAAAAATGTTCTGTTGTCAGGCCCAGACCAACATAGACAACATAGAATAATCCAGTCAAAATTCAGTTCTTTATTTGTTCATGCCAAATAGACAGAATCTTGCCAGAGTAAATCTTTACTACTCTCTCTCTAACGGATATATCCTGGGAGATTCTAGGGAATGGCTGTTCTAACTCTCTTCCTCTGTCTCCTATCCGGCTGTGGCTATGTTGTCTCTTGTCTCAACCTTGGAATATGTCCCCTTCTTCCCAGGAAACTGCCACAACACTGGTAGTCCCTCACACCACCACCTCCCTCTTTGTAGGCACCACCCATCATATCCATAGAACATATGCTACTTACTAAAGACTGCTTTAAATAGAAAAAAATATTTTAAATTCACCTTAACACTTGTACAGGTGGAGGAAAGGGCAAATCAGTAGGGTGGAGTTTATTATTTGGAAGAGAATGGGAAGAAATCCCATTCTCTTGTACAGCTCAACCTAACAATAGCTATTCAGAAAGGACTGGAATGGTAAAGAAACAGAAGTGCATAAGGTTTTAAAATAAATTGATCAGAATTCATATTCAGATCTGTGTTGACCATGAATTCTAAAATATGGCCACCTCTATTTATATTTGTTTGTGTTACTACAGGTCGTCCTTTTCTTACAACCAGCCGTTTGAAGTTATGACACTGAAAAAAGTGACTTATGACTGTTTTTTATGACCGTTGCAGCATCCCCATGGTCAGGTGATCAAAATTCATACACTTGGCAACTGGCATGTATTTATAACAGTTGCAATGTCCCGGGGTCATGTGATCACCTTTTGCAATCTTCTGACAAGCAAAATCAACGAAGAAGCTAGAGTCACTTAACAACCATGTTACCGTCTTAACAATTGCAGTGGTTCACTTAACAACTGTGGCAAGAAAGGTTGTAAAATGGGGCAAAACTCACTTAACAAATGTCTCGCTTAGCAACGGATATCTTAGGCTCAGTTGTGGTCTTAAGTTGAAGACTATCTGTATTAAGTTTACAGAAGTGCACATTCAAAATACACTTACATTTCTTTAACTATGCTGAGAAATTTAGGTTGCAACTCTGCAGTTTCTGCAATGACAACCTCAGGCTCATAGCAAAAGTTGAGTTCCCTCCCAAAATTAAAGAAAGGGATCTGAACTTGAAGGTTTAAAAGTTCTCCATGTCATTGCTTAACTGAAAAGAGGTATTTTCTGATGTGAGACGTTCTAATATTGAAAAGAGGAAAAAGGAAGCACTGGCAAAGGTGGGGCAGCAGAGTAGTCGGGTGATGTGTGTACCCTGCCCATTGTTCTTTTTGTAAGTTTAATCTTAAAAGCCATCCATAATAGCATAATAGCAATTGTCTGCTGTAAGCCTCCCTGGGAATATTGTGCACACTGCAGTAGTCAAGGAAAAATGAAACCGACACATGAATAACTGTTGCCAAATCCGACTGAATCAGGAAGAGTCATAGGAGGGCACCAAGTAATTATAAAATAACATTCCTCCAATGCTAACTTACTCCAGTATTAACATTCCCTAACTGTTCTTTATTCTGTAATAATGCTTTCTCTTTCCCAGTAGAAATAAGTGCTTCATAAATGATGACTGCAAGTTAAAAAGCATCTCTTCCACAGGTCAAGTTAGAGCAAGGAATATGAACCTATTTCGGTGCTCAAAATATTGAACAGTGTTTAACCAAATATTTGTTCGTAAAAATCTGTTCCGTCCCTGATCGTGAAGACGTGAGTAAAATGTTTTACACTTTGGAGAGTGAATCCTTTTTAAACTGGCTTTTTCTTTGGTCACCATTCAGAATTTATAAAGGCACATCTGCCTGGAATTTAAATATGGAGACCAGAAGTATACTTTGCTATTGGAAAAACACCGGAGACATTTCATTTTCTGACAGGACCATCTTGGGGATTGGTGAGGACACAAGGTTATCCTTCTCCAAAGTTATTTGACATCTAGGTCTCCCCTTCCATAATATTTTGACATGGGTTAATTGCCAACTTCACCTATTAAGAGAATTATAACAAGGATTGTACAACTTTCTTCTTAAAGATTAAGTACCATCTCAGTTTATTTGGATTCTAAAGTCATCAGTGACTGCGTTTAAAATTACCTGATTTGACCCAATAAAAATATTGCCTCAGAATTATCGCAGGAAAAAAACTGAATGCCAAGCAGCTGAGGAAATGCAATGCAAAACATAGTTGTTTATTAGTTTTCAATGAGTAAATGATTAAAATCCAACACAACAAAATTAAGTTATTGTCAATGAGCAGAGTTTTCTCCTGATACTTCAGGCTCATAATTAGTTTTGAAATATCCAGGTTAATTCACCCATTCAGGTCTTTCCAAGTATTGATACCTTAGTCACACTGAAAACTGGCCAATATGAAATAGTCTGGATTAAAATGACTATTGTGGCTGTCTTTGAAAAGATTTTGCTGCTCTCCAACAACTGCTCTAAACATGTGTAATTCACTGGATACTTACATCCCAGTAAATATCAGTCAGATGGATCATCTGCAGTGGATATAATTTTAGATCAGTACCTGGATCAGTAAATATGCCATTTAACAAAGAAGAGTTACAATTTGTAAGTATTTTTATGATATCTTCAGACTGGATTGCAAACTAAAATTATTATCCCCCCAAAAAATCAAAACATTTTTGTTTGTCTTTTTAATTATTTACAGCCAAACAGAATTTTGTTAAGAATTCTCTTTTGTTAAAAGAATCATTTATGTCTGTCTGTCTGGTTTAGATCTTAAATCAAACTTTCTAAAAGCAGAAGTGAATTTTGTGTGGTGGGAGAAGCAAACGAAAGGAACACAAAACTGAAAATGAGATAGTTTCAGCCAAAGGTCTCAGAGACAAAATAATAATAATCCTCCCATGGGATATGCAGTTTGTAGTGGTTCAAAAGGTTGCCAACACTAAACTTTTAGCTTCCTTCTTTCCATCATGTGACTCAAAATGATGCTATTTTTAAGAGGTTGGAAAGAACCTGCATGCCATCCCTATCTTATTCATACCTCTAATCAGCCAATCCTCAAAGTAATACATAATCCCTAAATTACACTTTACCCAGGATCCAGCATAATCCATGGCATATGTAGCAATCCCATGTACAAGGAAAGCTTCACAGAGTAAAATAAAATCCTTCCTTGATTGAATGAAAAAGGAGGGCTGGATGTGACAACAGAGAAAATGAAACTTCATTTCCCTGAAGTGGCTTGACATCAGGCTCAGACATAATACAGTTTCTTTGATTTCAGTTTAGCATCACGTACAAACCTAGCCATTGTGGTTAATAAGCCTATAATATATCGCTAAATGTAATGTATAAAAAGGACCATTATGACATTTAACAAATCACAGTTTAAGTAACCGTGGTGGAAAACAGTGTTTGAACACTCAAAATGTAGGGTACAAAATATTCTCTGGCTATATGCTTCCATGCAATAGAATGGGACTTTATTGAATATTAATTGATTTGTCTGTATTTATTCACAATTCTTTTTTTTTTTTTTTAGCAAAGTAATCTAAGGCAAGAGAAGACTTTGGCCAGTCAAAATACTTGTAAAATTGTTTATTTTAAATGAGAGAAAAAAGTGGTATTTGATCAGTTGGTAGATTTTGAACCAAGGAGATTATGGTAGGAACGGAACATAAAATTACCCCAAAAATTGATTTTTTTTTATTTACCACCTATAGCAAAACTTACCGGTGTTGAGAAATTGTAGCCACAATTTACCAAGTATACTCTAATCAAATTGCCATTGGTTAGCTATATCTTATTTGACACTGCCTTCCTCTATTTTGAGTCATTTATGATTGCCTATGATTTGGACTCTGAATTTCACTCTTTATTTACATTAAAGTAATTATTACAATTATTTTGTAAATTATTTACAAAAAAACTTATAAGAACTAGATTTTTTTTTATTTCATTGGGTACCTTTTTTGCTAATAGATGCAAAGGATTCAACTGACACAACCTAGCTACCTATAATTTTGATATACAATATTATAACACGAAAGACTTTCATCCCCTGAATGTCAACAGAACTTACTTCCAACTAAGGTTACATAGGATTGCTGCCCTAATTTGCATTCATTTAGATTGGTTGAATATGTTAAAGTCCAATTTTACAGTGAACTCTAAGTCTGAACTTTAATTTATTTCTACTATTTTTGCAAACAATAGAAAAGTTTAAAGTATGATTAAATCTAGAGCTTGGGAAATGTTTAATAGTTTTAGACTGTACTATATTATCAAATAAAATAGGTCTTGTTTTGGTTGCCCTGCGCTTGTCTTCCTTGCACCCTTCTAAGTTCTCCTTGAGAAGGATTGATTGCAAGGGTACAGTACTGGATATTAACAAAGGGTTTTTGCTTGTTATTTTAAAGAAAAATATGGAAAAATCTGTCCAACATTTTTGCTTTTGCTGGTAAAGGTAATAACCGATGAGCACTGAAACATATTCTTTAATTTTTCTGTAAGCACTGCCCCATAACAAAATAAGCAGCACTTTGACATACCTTGATGTACAAAATATTTAAAAGTGCGGAGGTATTTGAAATTGTGTTTTATTCTTGACACGTCATATTTATGCTTTGAGCCCACCCACTTGCCTCTTCCCTCACCCTCATGTGTCCCAAGCATATTTCACAACATACGTGTGTAGCTCTTGACCTTATGATCTCATTCAGTTTGAATATTTTATATAGAACCCACTGGTTGCAAACTGTGAATCTGAAGGCTATTTTCAGAAAGAGATATTTGAAAACCTTCTTGAATTAATTAATTAATTTTTGGGTTGTTTTTTTTTAAATGAGAGTATAATCCAAACAAAAAATTAATTCCCCAGTTTAAGTAATGCTTAAATCTCCCCCCTTGTGTCAATATGTTCAATAAACTGTATAACCATTCCCCAAAATGTGGTACTTGCACTGGAGCTTTAAAAAGTAATGAAAAAAATAAAATTTATAAAATGCTATAAATAGTGTCATATATGAAGATATTTTTCTACTTCACCGCTGAAGATATATTCATCTGGCCACAATAACACTATTACCATACTATTTATTGTATATGAATCATTATAATATTTAAGAAATTTGCCATTTTAAAACAAATAACTTACCATTAGTGCCTACATTAAATCCTGAAATTATATTATCATCCATGTAACACTCAGACATTTGGAGTGTGACACAGTCCTCTGACCGCAATCCTAATCTACTAAAATAAATAGTTTTTGGTCAGAGTGAGTGAAAAATTGCTTTGCTAATGTGCTTCATGATGTGGTGTATCTCTAGGACTGAAGCATCATCCTTATAGCCATTAAACTCCATGGTGCTTACTTCTCAATAGGTATGGATGTGAATGCAGCAAAAGGAAGGGGACATATGGCCTTATACTAGCAAGCTACAATAATTATCTTCAGAAAACAATAGAACTGATTCTTCCCCTCTTTTCATATACAGCAATACAACTGAATATCAGAACCACACTTCTGTCAAGTATTTATCTAATAGGGCCTTGAACAAGTTACAGATTTTTTAAAAATGATTCTAAAATTCATAATAGTTGAAGGAACGTCGTAGAGATGAATGCCGTAAAATCATACACCACACCATACATTGACAAGTTTTCTACAGATGTTTAATCATTAGCATTCAAACATAGATAACTTTATTATACTACATATATATATTATTTAATATCAGGTAATGTTAAATGTATAACAGTTTAGTTACTCAATCTTCTAAAGGTCTTGTGTATTTGAATAGCTTCTTAGGATATGAGAGAAACTGAGTTATAATCAGGTTTTGTCTCAGCCCACTTTTCTGCATAACTTTTAGCCAGGTGTGCCACTGGTCTACGTATTCTGTAGAATACCATTAAGTAAGCTCAAACTTATCACAACATATTTCTTTTTGGTAATTCTCAGACAGAATTTGTCTTGGTGGTGCTCCAGATAAAAGTGAAACATGGGAAATCTGAGACTGCCTGTCCTCAGCTTCTTCAAACTCTTACGTTATGGGATTGAATAGATTTGCTGTGAGTTACATTACACATGAAGAAATTAACGGTTTGATCATATGCAGGTCCCAGACAACTAATTCTCATTCACTGTAAATAACTCCCACATTTTGAGCCACTGATATATAAATGGAAGTGGAAGCAAGGCCTCCCTCAAGTCAAGGAGCAAAATTTCCAAATCCAGTGAAATTATTTTGGTACCTGATGCAGACAATGCTGTAAGTCATTCTGTCTTTCTGCTGCAGTTAAAGGGCAATCATAACAAATTAAGTTTTTGTCAATTTTCTTTCTTTTCTGATCCTTTATCAAATGTGCTTCCTGGTTGCTGATGGTAGTATAGCCCATAATGCAGGGAAGAGGGAGGGAGGGAGAAAGAGAAAGAGAAGGAAAGAGAGAGAAAGAGAGAGTTTTCAATTAGCCTGTGAATTGACTCAAGGATATATATATCATTCCTGCCTTTAACAATTCCCTAAATTTAATTTAAACTTAATCTAAACTTGGTCTAAACTTTCCTAGGAATACTTTTGTAAAACTATCACAAGATCTTGTAATCTTCCCAACCCCACCTCCAGTACTGCTCTTCTGTAAGGATAAGTGCCAAGGAAAATATCAGGTTGAAACTTTAGGGCATAATCATCTTAAAGAAAAAAGCAAGCATAACTGTGAAAAAAAATGAAACATATGGTTATAGGTGTTTTTTTAAAAAAAAAAAAAAAAGTTCGAATCTGTATTAATTATCCTATGGGGGTAACAGGGTTGAAACTATTCCCAGTTCTGACTAACACCAGCACATCACAGCAAGTCTGAGAGATTCCTGACATTCGCCAGAGCTGTTGGCTTGTTTTGTTTGCAAGAGTGGATGTGGTTCTGGGGAACTCCCCTCCCCTTTCTGTTTGCCATAGTTATAGGTTCAAGTTTCTTTATTCTGCCTAAACTGGAAGTGAGTTAACAGACTAAATGAAAGCTAAATGGTCAAAAAGAAGAACTTACCGGAGCTCCTTTTAAGAAAGAGACAGGCTATCTAAGAATTGTTTTCTCCTTCCAGCATCATCACAACCCCCAGCATCCCTTCCTGTCCCAGTTCCTGTTTATTTGACAACCCAATCCTGTGATCAGAAAACCTGCAGAAAACCATCCTTGCCTTCCAGGAAGAATGGAGGTGGGGAGGGGGGCAGGGGATCTGTACTTTAATTGCTGTGTAACTAATGAAAGAGATGGAGTGTGTTTGGAAAGATGGAGTGGGACATCTTGCTCAAATGGATTACTGCATTTTTTTTTCCAGAAAGAAAAGGAGGCAGGCAAGAACTAGTTCGGAATTTAGTAAAATCCTTTTTTGAGGAATTTCTGTCCAGGGAAAACTCCTCAATTAATACTGATATTCATAATCACTAATATTCATTCATACTAATTTAGTACTTAATGGTTCTTAATACTGTTACAAATCTGCACCCTGGACTTATGTAGCTTGATTCATTTGTTCATTTGAACCAACAAAACAGGTCACTTGGTTGATCTCCTATCCTTGGCCCCAAAATTGCTTCGGCGCACTGAGCACCACGCTTACATCTGGTTAGTATTTGGATGGGAGGCCAAGGGGAAATGCCAGGGTTGTAAATTGGAAAAAGCACCCTGAATGAAGGAAATGGCAAACTAATTTTGGATTGCATCAAGCAAACAATGGGCACGTGAAATCACCAGCTGGCTGGCCAGTCTGGACTCAAGGAAAGTTTACTAAGACAGGAGTGTCTGCAGGGAGGAGTCGAAAAAGTCAAGATGATGCTACGGAAGCTCCATGTGGTTTTTGTGAGCATCACACCATCCTGACTTTTTTTTTTTTAACCCTACCTGCCGATACCTCTGCAGAGGGAAATTTAGGCATCCGTTGAGCTCTGGTGTGAGGAAGCCACTTGGTGAAGGTGAGGCCACCTTCCTGAGACAAGGTGTCCATCTCTTGAGTTTGTCAGGGCTCATAAAATGTGCATCGATTATTCCAAGAGCCATTCATTATCGCCCAGAATGCTTACTGCAGCAATGGGAAAGGTTAAAAAAGGACAGTGACCTGCTGCCTGCCTGACACAAAGTCATTAGGTAAACGAGGTATTCATACAGGTTAGGATGAAGGTCAGTCGGATTTTAAGGGAAGGGGGGGATTGAGGGTCTGCCTTGAGCTTGGGGAGAGGGAGAGACAAGCGCAACAAAGGCAAACACAGCCCACCCTCCCAAATTAAGCTCTCCCTCCGGTCCTCGGGAAGAAACGCAGCCTTATTCTGGCATCTGTCCGCCCCGCTGTTGGATGCTCGGAAAAGAGGTCCGGCGTTCCGGGCGGGCTCCTGGGCGCGGGGACGGGAAGCTTGGCGTCCCTAAGCCCTCTTTCCTCGTTTTTCCCAAATAAAGAGGCAAAACTTGAAGAATCGCCTCGTCGCCACCGATAATAATCCGTGAGATCAAGAGGAAAAGATGGGGAGAGCGATACTTATTTATGTACATATTTTCCCCACTCTAATGACAGAAATTAATCCTCTTATGGCTAAAAGATAAAGTCCAAGCATGTCTTTGATGTTTAATGGCATCATTTGTGGCCAGCCTGCCAGCCGATTAAGGAATAATTGTTGAATGTTTCGTGTTTTCAGGGGAGGGAAATGAGGAAGGAGTTTCCTCTCTGCTCCAAAACTGAGCACGGGATAAAATTTGGAGCGGCGGGCTTTTTTTTTTTCCCCATTGGCCTTCGTTTGATTCATTGGGCCTGTCGCCTCTGTCACTGTTTAGTTTATTTTCACAGGAGAGCTGTTCTCCAGCCTCCCCGTTCCCGCCACTCAGCACGCCATAAAGTTTTAAAAGGAAAAAAGAGGGAGCTTGTGACTATCACCGTCCCACTTCCCAGGGACTGATAAATCTATTTTTTTTTCTTTGTCGCCAATATATAAAAAAAAAGGGGGGGGGGACACACATAAAGCAAGCTCCAGCCGATATTAGCGGCTCTTTTTCCGGGGCTTCATTTGACTCAGTTCTCAATTTTTTTAGATTCCTGGGGAGTTTTTGGATGCCACTGAGCAGTGAGGAAACCATCTGTGGGAAATCGTCCCCTGGAACCCGAACCTTTTCCCCTTTCCTATTCTCAAACACCTGCTTAATTTCCTTCGGAAGGAATGAATGAATGAATGAATGAATGAATGAAGGAAGGAAGGAAGGAAGGAAGGAAGGAAGGAAGGAAGGAAGGAAGGAAGGAAGGAAGGAAGGAAGGAAGGAAGGGGGAAAAACCTGAGTATTGTTCGGTGAAGAGAGTCGGTGGAATAAATTTAAATCCACACAGTTGTTGTTTTGTTTGTTTTTTTTGTTCTTGCGAATTCCTGAAAGGAAAAAAAAAAAAAAAGAACACAACATCGCATTACGCATACATCATCTGGGAATACTTAGGATCGATAGTTGTGGTGGGGTCAAGTATAGCTTCGGACTCTCAGGCATTTTGGCCTGGGGAGGTGTTGTGGGGCTAAATATGCTAAGAAAAGCGACCCAAAGTCACCAACAACTCAGTGAAAAAACGCCTCCGCACCACCACCACCACCACCTTCCTACGCGTCCGCCTCATCTCGCCTCTCCTCGCCTCTCTCTTTGGGCGGAAGACCCGCCGTTTTTCCGCTCAGATCGGCATGCAAGGAGCGCTCGCCTCCGAGTCAGCCCGGGGCAGCTGGAAGCCCGGGGCGGGCGCATCCTCCGGAAAGCCTGCGGGCGTTTGGAGAGGGCTTGCGCGGAGCCAAGGGGGCTTTTCCGAGTCTCCGTAGGGTATCCGCGACTCGGCGGCCGACGGGTCGTTGAGGCCTGGGCGCTTTGGTTCTGCACAGCGGAGCCGTCGAGCTCAGCCACATCCGAAGGCGCTCCGCTGGTTTGCGCGGCCGTTTTCCAGGGTTTGGAAGGCGGTTCGGATCTCCCCGCGCAATTCAAGGCGCTTCAAGTGGCCGAATCGGGCACGCAGCGCCAGGTCCGCCGCAGCCCCTTTTGTGCCGCAGGCGGCGGTTTAAGGCTCCTGCAGCGGGACGAAGTTGGCTTAGAGGCCCAAAGCGACGTCCGGCAGTCTGGATTTCCACCGGGAAGGCGAAGCGAGGCGAGGCGAGGCTGGCAAGCCGGGGGGGGGGGGGGGGGGGGGGGGGGGGGGGGGGGGGGGGGGGGGGGGGGGGGGGGGGGAGCGGGACTTTAGGAAAACGGTCGGCTCGACCTTCTACTTCTGCTGGGATAAAAGCCCGGCGTCCTTCGAGGACTTTGCCAGGGTTTCTCACCTTTTTTCGTCCTGGAAGAAGGAAGGGAAGGTTGTGGCAGGCAGTTGGAAGAAAAGCAGGAGATCGTATGTAAATGAGGCACTCCGAAATGTATTACAATCCGGCTGTAATAAACCTGACAGTTTTGACAGTATTGACAGCATAAATATATGTTGGAACGCCGCACTTTTCAGACACTTAAACCGATGGCGGCGATAAAAAAAAAGAAAAAAGATTCGACTACAATATTTCAAATAATCGTCATTGATGTTTTGAGCCATCGTTTTTATACCTCCAATCGATTCCTCCCCTCTCTTCTTCTCTCTCTCTCCCCCCCCCCCGGTGACCGGTCAGTTTTAAGTAAAAACCTATCGTAATTATTTACGCTATTGCCAATGACGACCTAATAACTGTTTTCAATTAATTACGGCAGAGCTTAGCCTCGGCAGGGCCGTCACCAAAAGGCCCTTTTGCAAGTAGCACAAAATCGCCAGGATTACTTTCTCCGTGCAGGGCACCGAGGGGGAGATTCATTAAAAAGAAAATGAAAAGTGCAGTCAGGCGACCCGAGTGCTGGAGAGAGAAAGAGCTGGACAGGGCCGGCCACTAAGTGTATCTCTCTCTCTCTCTCTTTCTCTCCCTCCCTCCCTCTTTCTCTCTCTCTCTCTCTGACTCTCTCTCTCTCTCTGTCTTCTCTCTCTCTTTTTAAAATTTTCTCTTTCTTTCTCTACATAAACTGGCCGGGTATTTCTGACACCAAGTTTCCGGAGCCAACTTGCTTTTCCCGAAACTGAAATTGGCCGGCCCAGTTCAGATATTTCGTCTCCTCCAAATGGGGCTTCCTTTGGGATGGGCCTTGGGCAGGGTTGCCAAAGGAGTCTATAGGAGATGGAACCCGGATCTTTCCGGCACGATCCTCAACTCCTTTGACGCGCAAAAGCCTAGGCGGGTTTTTTCCGAAGGGAAACCCATTGAATGGAACAGACTTTCCTGCCCAGAAAATATGCAAAGTTAGCTGAGATCCATTAGACCCAAGGGAGAAAAGGCATCCTAATATGGCCCAGTCCTTTGGGGCAGACCGTTTGGGAGCGCTAGGATGCCGTCGGGTTCAAAGAAATCTCAGTTCCCCCTGACACCGAACCGCTTTTTTTTTTTTTTTAAATGAATCAAGCAGCCCTTCTGCCGAATTAGTTTGTCCTGGGCTCCTTTTGCGTTGGAGGAACGGTTCTTCTTCTTCCTTTCCGCTCCAAGGGCCGGACTTCGGAAAACGAAATTGCGTTGGGATCCTTTCCTTCCTCCAGACCTAGCACACAAAGGGCGGGCGTCCCCCTCCCCGACCCCCCCTCCCTTGCCCTCAACCCGAGGAGAAGCAAAGCGGGGAGAAAGGGGTGACGGATGGGGGGGTCACCTTACGCCACAAGGTCCGGCGCTGCCTGGAAGTCAAACGGGTAACAGGGACGGGGGTTTAATGAGTGCATTTTTGGGCGTCGGGGGAAAAAAAAAAAATCCTACGATGGATTTTGGAACGTTAGAAATTAAGAGGATGGCGGTGATGGTGATGATGATGATGATGATGACGACGACCATGATGATGAGGATGATATAACAGACAGTACCCAAGGGGAGAGAAGAGGGAAGGAGGGAGGGAGGGAGGGGGAGGGGAGGGGGAGGGGAAGGAAAAGAAAAGAAAAGAAAAGAAAAGAAAAGAAAAGAAAAGAAAAGAAAAGAAAAGAAAAGAAAAGAAAACCGAGAAAGCCTGTTTCCAATCTTCTGACATTCTGCGGTTAGTGAAGTCTTGGTTTGGAACCAAGCGGAGCATCAGCACCTTCCAAAACGACTTCCAGTTGTGTAGCCGTTTACCAGTACAAAGAAGATTGGGGGGGTGGGGGGGGGAAGCAGCCGTCTTGAGGCGCTGGGGAGAAGCTGAAAGTTTGCTGAAACGTTTGGAGTCCCGCCAGATAGCGCTAGAGGGCTGTTTATTGAATCGCTTCTTCCGTTCAGTGGGATCTTTATAGAATAAACAGGAGAGATAAAGAAGTAAAAGGAGGGAGGCCGAGGGGCAGCCAACTCCACAAGTGCCATGTTAATTCCTAGAAGTGTTTGGGAAGCATAATAGAGGGCTGTAAGCGAATAAAGAAACTGGAGTTGGTGTTGATTTTGAAACAGAAAAGGAAGTGTAGGGAAGAAAAAAGGGAAGGGAGAGAAAGGGTCCAAGAAGTAATTTTAACGAGGGCCCTCCTCAACCAGCTTTCAAAGGGCTCCAGAGCCCTGGAAGAGAGGTCAGGAAGAGTTCACCTGATGAGTAAGGCTTGACTTTTGTGGGAGGAAAAGATTGGGGGAAAGTAAATCACAAGGTGAGGAAATGAAAGAGAAAGGAGGAAAAGGGAAGAAAAAAAAGTAGTGTTTTCTATACCTCTGGCATTTCAAAAGGTAGGGAACTGACTCGCTATCAAGATGATATATTAATATCTCCTTAAAATAAGTTAAATGTTTTATTCTATACTGATTTGCCTGAGCAGAATGGTCTTTGATTATCTGCAGGGCAGGATGCTGAGGGGGAGGGGGAAAGAGAAAAACTAACTACCAGAATTTAATTTCTTCCTTTGCAGAAATCTGAGGGAAATCATCAAGCCCAATGAATAGCCCAATCTAGTCCAGAAACAAAAATGTGTGAATTTCAATATATATTGAATATAAGTGGACAAGGTTTTGTCCATGGCATCCCTAAGCATCCCTAGTTCTTGGAGCCATGTTAGAGCTAGAATTCGGAGAGAAAGAAAAAGAAACAAACACAAATAAGAAGCTACTGCAGCATCCTGACTATACTGAAAATTCCTTCCATATTCAGGAAAAAAAAACTAGGAGGTGCCTAAACTTTTAAACAATCCCTGCCTTTGATCTGATTTGTTCCTTGTCGATCTATTTTTAGTCACATTTCAAAGTAAATTATATAAAAATAGCCATAATTTCCATGAAAAACGAGGACATTTCTTCAAATGTTATTTGCTTAATCCAAAAGCAAAAGGAAGGGGGGAAAATCCCTTCATTCTGGCAAACAAACACTGAATAAAGTTACAAACAAGATTAAGCCTGAAGTTATTTGTCCTTCTAGTGAGGTGGGGATCTGCTAAGAGATGTAAAAACAGCTCAGAGGATTTAAGCCAGGCGAATTTAATAAACCTAATTAGTTGCATATACTTTTACACTGCTAGAAATCCTAAATTGATGGTACTAGAGAGCACTTATTAGACTGTTTCAATAGCAGTAAAAAAAACAGTATTTATGGATTTTTATTAATATCTCATCTCAGCTTATTTTCTCCAAATCCTTTTCTATTTACAGGACACTTCACAGAGAGCAAATTTGAAATTTTTTTAAAAAATGCATATATACTTTCAGAATCGACCATGTTACCTGTTGGGCGAGTCACATTTGCAAAAGAGGGCATGTTTGCAAAAATAATAAAAAGACATCCAAATGGTCAAGATGTTATCATCCTTTGCAACGGTCAGGTTGTTCAAAATACATTTTGATTTTCCGCCAAGAAAGAAGAAGCTGGTTGGGAAGTTTGAAGAGATGCTGGGTCTCAGTATCTATATTTGCTCTAGCACACTTGAAAAAAAGCAAATTGGAAAGGATCTTTAGCCCACTGACTGTCTCTGTATTGTTTTTCTTGAAATGGATCTTTTGCCCTTAATGAATCCCAACACAGTTGGACAGCTCCTTCCCGGACACTGAGAACCCTCACCCCAAACTGACCCCAATTTGACACCACAAGATGAAATTTTACCGCCTGTTAAAACCATTTCCAGCAGAAAGAAAGAAAGAAAGAAAGAAAGAAAGAAAGAAAGAAAGAAAGAAAGAAAGAAAGAAAGAAAGAAAGAAAGAAAGAAAGGCAAACTGGGTTTTGGTGCTGGGGAAAGAACTGACTGTTGACAGGGATACATTTCTACACAGGATTTCTAATTTGATGATTTGATGATGGTGATGATGATGACGGACATTACTTGGGATTTAAAAAAATATGTTTGCATTTTGCAACAAGATCAGTTATCTTAAAAATTTATTATAGCTGCAGTTCCAGGAGAAAGTCTCTCTGAAAATTGAAGGCCTGATTTCTGAAGAAACTTGCTTTGAAATGCAGTAAGAATTCACAGCTTCAAGACAAATATTATATCCATCCTGCCACAACCTCCTCCAAATGTAACTATTTTCTCCCCTTTTAAAGTTTGATTCAGAATTCCAAAAACAATTACTTATATGGCTGGTTCTCAGATACCTACCTGAAGATTTTTAACAAACATGTGATGGAAATATTTTTTTTAGATTGTTCATAAAAAAGCATGAAAGAAATCCTTTTTTGTTTTGTTTTAGATTTGTCACAGGAAAGAATGAAAGACTTTGTAATCTTTTTGTTGTTGTTGTTGTTTCCTCTTTGTTTTAACATTCTTCAGGGTAACTTCAAATCTCCCAGGAAACTAAAAATATATATCCTGCTATTTTAAAAGAATTGAAATATAACAGCAACGATTCATTTAAGGAGGGGAGAAGCTGAAATGAAAGCAGCTTTACTGGAACCTGCAAATATCTCTTCCCGATAACTTTTTAGATTTTTTTTTTAAAGGTTTCTAGCATACAAGATCTTTTTGCAATAATATCCATTTACTGAACTCAATACATTCAGCCTTAATAGAGGAAAATTGTTCATGGAGCTGCATTTTAAAAAAAAGGGGGGGGGGACTGGCGGCAAAACCGTTCCCATTTCTAGCTAAACCGATCTAAACTGAGGTAAATATAGCCCTGGTCGGGTATGGTGTTTTTTTTTTCCCTTCTGTTTTTAATAGAAAACAGTTTTTAAAAACTGTGTCCTTAATGAGGAAGTGGGTTGACGGCATTGCAACAATGCGATTCCCGAGGAATTTAGGAAAGTGGCAATTTCGGAAACAGGCGAGGCGAGGAGAGGGGGGGGAGAGGGAGAGAGAGAGAGACCTCAGAAAGTCCGTTCCTGACCGAAGTAGATCTCTTTTTAAAGCAACCCCTTAGAAAGGTTCAGCTGCAAAAGTAGGAAAGGATTTGCATACCCCACTGCTCTATAGGTCTCCGGGCACCCAAAGGATTAGCCAAGTATTCATTACCAAGAATGTCTCCAAGCGCGTTACCGATTTCTACGACAGAGAAGAAAATACGGTAGGACGACCCACCCACCCCCTTCGCCCCCGAATAAGTCCTTTTTTTTTTCCCCCTCCCCAAAAAGGAACCGGTTTAAACGCAGCTTGAAAAGAAAGCGGACGCACTGAGGGCGGTTTTTACTCACCTTTCTGCCCAGAGCCGGGCGAATCGGCCACAGAGGGCGAGCGGCTGCTCCGGAGAATCGCTTTAATCTTGGAAGGGGTCTTCTAAGAAGAAAAGAAAAGTGGGGAAGGGAGAAGCGGCGAAGGGAGAAGCAAAAGCAGACACCCCCCCACTCTCTCTCTCTCTCTCTCCCCACCCACCCACACACACACACACACCCACACCCACACCCACACACACACCCCACCCTTCGGCGCTTCAAACGAGCGCGCAGGTCAGGCTTAAAAGTCTCGGCAGTTCTTTTCCAGCTCTTTCGCCTGCCCGTTCGGGGGGCTGAGCTCAAGCTGAGACGCTTGCCAGGCTAAGCGCTCCCGGGAAGCGGAGCCGTTGCCCCGGCGGCTTTCCTCAGCCTCCCTCTCTCTCTCTCTCTCTCTCTCTTTCTTTCTCTCTCTCTCACTCTGTCTCTCTGTTCTATCTCTCTCTCTCTCTCTCTGTCTCTCTCTCTCTCTCTCTCTCTCTCTCTCTCTGCTCTATCTTTCTTTATAAGCGAGGGCTGATATCCCGCAGACAGCATGGTTCTGATGGCTCATTTAATCAAACTGTTTAATTGCTCCGGTAATCACTATCATCATCGCAGGTACTCAATCATTCATCCTTTTGGAGAGCTGCGTTGACCTCCGGAGCTGGCTCCCTAGCCCAGGAAAGACTGGCTGCGTTTTTAAGAGTCCTCCCTCCCTCTCTCTCTCCCGTCCCTTCGGCAGATTTGGCTTTTTCCTCCTTAACTTCCCCCCACACACACCCACACACCCCCCCACACCCGTGACCTGCCCTTAAGAACGGTCTCTGTCCCCTCCTGTCCTGTCCCTCTCCTACACTCTCTTTTTTTCCTCGCCGGAATCCAGTCTAAATGCGTGGCTGCCCTCGCCGCCGCGGCACGTATGTGCGAGGCCGTAACATTCACAAGTAGATTCATAATCATTGATAAATCCCACTATTACCAGGATAGTCTGGTTTAGATTTTATGTGAGGGGAGAGAGAGAGAAAGAGAGAGAGAGAGAGCAGGAGGGAGGGAGGGAGAGTGCAAAACTGCAGCCATCAATAGTTTGACCATTGCTCCTCCCCCTTAACTTGAAGCATTCCCCCATGATTGATGATCTCGGGTAGCTTTAGTAATTGACTGCTCTGAGGTAAGGCATGCTTCAGTTCCAGCAAAGTGATTGGAGGAGGCTGCACACACACACACACACACGCACACGCACTCGAACACACACACCCCTCACCAAAATTAACGCGGTAGGTAGAGCTTGTGAGAGAGCCTGTGGGAGAGAGGGGGGGGAAGTGGGAGAGACGGGCCGCGAAAGTCTGCTGGGTGTGTTTTCAAAAGTTCACTTGGTCTTAGGAACCAGAGGGCACCGTCGCACTAGTTCTGCAGAAGAACCGCTGCAGCGAGTGTAGTGGTACTTATAATAATAGCTGTGACTTTACGTTGTTTTGAACAGAGAATATTAATAAACACCCCCCCTCTCCCAGTTCAGGAATACGAATTCTACAAAAGAGCAAGCAAAGCAAGCTCAGGAAGGCACCAGGAGGAGGGGTTAGTCCCAATGATCGAAAGGGCATTAAAATGTATATATTACAATTTGGAATAAAAGAGAAAAAGGGGGGAATTGTTGCCTTCGCTTTGTAACGCCCAAGCAGCGCCTAAACCCAGCCTAAAAGGTTAACTTTTCCTTTCTCCCCCAACCCCCCTCACCCCCCTCAGTCCTCTGCGAAGACCCCCGCCTCGTACGGCGGCGATGAGGGAACCGAGCACAGAGTAAAAGGTGCCAAGCTTGGAGTGCTCTCCTCCGGGAAAATTATCCTGAGGAACACCAACTGCGAAAGGTAGCGAGTTTACACAGAGGAGGAAACGCGCGGCGCAGGCAGCTCTTTGAATGCCCTCGACTGACAAGGATGGCGGACTTTGTTAAGGCAGGCTAGGAGTTTCCGCGGGCGACGCAAGTTTGCCCGCACCTCTTTCCAAACATTCGCCACTTGCCCGAGTTCCTTCGGCTCGTCTCCTGGACGCTGAACCCGCGCAGGGCTGTGAGTTTACCCTCCGAAGAAGAGAGAAACAACGCCGGGCGAAGAGATGGCTAAGCAGCGCGGCCAGGCAAACGAGGATCTCGAAGGGTAAAAAAAAAAAAAAAAAATAAAAAAAATCTCCATTTAAAAAAAAAAAAAAAGCAACAGATCTAGGCTTCTAGGATACTTTCCCCCCCCCCTTCGGGCTGTTTGCAATTCCCACGCACGCCCCCGGCAGCCCATCTCTCTTTCCCCCCCCCCTCTCTCTCTCTTTGCTCTCCCTCTCCTGCTTCTTTCTCCTTCGTTTTCTTCTTCCTCCTCCTCCCGAGGCTCCCTCTGTATCCTTCCACTTTTCCGCGTCTATCTGGAAAGGCTTGGTTGAGATTTCTGAAGGTGGTGCATCGCGGCGGCCCCCCCCCCGCCTCCCCACCCCGGGTGGCGTGGAAACAGCCCTGATTGCACACTCTGCATATCGCAGGCTGCGAGCGCGAGCTGGGCTCGCCCGTTTTCGCCCGCGCTCTCTTCTCCCCTCTCCCTCGTATGTGTGTCTCTCTTGTAGGACTGGCTATGGCCACCACTACTTCCGGGTTCCGTCATTTCATTCTCCCGCCGATCAGCGCCGCAAAACTGAGCCTCTTCTATAAGCCAGCCAGCAGCCAACCTGCCAACACTTACTGACACTCACTCATCTCAGAGGGAGAGGTGAAGAGGCAAAATACCTACCGGGAGGGGGGGGGGAAAGCAACGCGCGCGCGCACACACACACACACACACACACTCACACAAGCACGCACATACACACGCACACAAAAAGAACGGAGGAAGTCCACGTTTTGCAAACTATCCCATTTTTCTTCGCATCCTACCCCACCCTCCCCCTCCCGGTAGTTATTTTTTTTATTTTTTTTTTTAAAGAAAAAAGAACCTATAGCTTTCCTACAAGCAAACCCCAAACGCGGACTTTACTGAGAAAGAATCCGAGGTTAAAAGATTCCTCTTTTCTTCTTCTTCTTCTTCTTCTTCATCATCATCAGCCATCATTCATTCACTACCTTGACATTCCATGGCTTTGATTGACAGCTGGAGTGGCAAAAAGCCATGAGACACGACAGTTTGGTTACATGTGGGTTGCTGACGGGCCGATCGTAACCTTCAGTGTTGGGGCTTGACGACTTTTATGTTTATTTTTTTTAAAAAAAATACCATCATATTTTTTTTTCACGTAAAAGAAGAAAAAAAAAAAGGAAAGGCACAGAAAAAGGGAAATAAAGAAGAGCACGCGGGGAAAACAGACAAACTCTACGTGGTTTATTTTTCCCTACTTTTTTTATTGTTAGAACGATTGTCTTTATGAATATTTACGCTTATTGGAGAACTCTATAAGTGGGTCGGAGAAACAAGGGAAAAGGGATTTTTCTTCTTCCTTTCCTTCTTCTTCAGTCACTTTGTTTGGTGGTGTTACTGGACTGGGATATTAAATATAGGACACATCCCGGAGTTTATTGGAGCGCAGACTGATGGCGCAAAGGGTAGGTTTAAATCTCCAACACTTACCTTACGTATAAATCCTTTCTTAAGAGGGGCCTGTCGGATTTGCTCTTCCCTGTTGCTGCTGCTCATGGCGGCCACTATTTAGAGAAACAAAACAAATAGCAGCAAAAATTATTCACCAGTTTTGTGTGTGCGTGTGCCTCTATGTCTCTCTTTCTTTCCCTCTCTCTGCGTGTGTGTGTGTGTGTGTGTGTGTCTCCCTGTGTGTGTGTGTGTGTGTGTGTGTGCGTGCGTGTGCAATTGTTCCACGCTTCTTTCCTCTGTAGCTTTTCCCCCAACAGCGCGATTTCCCTGCTCCTCTCTAACTGCTCAGTGGCGCGCGGTTTACAGGGGGGAAGGTTTGTCTGCTGCTGCTGCTGCTGCCGCCGCCGCCGCCGCTTCTGCTGCTGTGGCTGTTGCTGCCGCTGCCTGGGAAATACAGCTACATTTGCTGCTTGGTTTGTCTCTGATTTTGACAAGGACAAGGGGGAATCGCGACTAAATAATGTTTCTGGTAACTTTCAGATTATTTGCTCCCTTTCTCTCGCGCCCTTCTTTCCCTTCTCAGCCTTGCTTACCCTTCCTACTCCGTCGCATTAATCTGGTTACCGGCGGGGGTGTTAGTTTATCTGTGGCCCCGTCTCCTCTAATTCGTAAACGGTTTCCTCCTTCTTCCCTTTCACACTTCCCCTTCCCGTGTTTTGCCCTCGAAGCAGCTTTCCCCACAACCGGCTCACAAACACACACACACACACACATTCCTTGCCCCCTTCTTCCCTTGCCCTTCCCCCCCCAGGCTCTGTCGACTGCACTTTTTATTTTGATTTCAGTTTGTATCGCTTTTCTCTCTGTTGTGGCTGGTCTTGGTTTGTAGTTTTGCTCTGTTTTGTCTGACTTGCCTGGGTGCTTTACTCTCTTCTGACTTCTGTTGTTTTTGTTTTGTTTTTGTTTATTTCTCCCCCCCCCCTTTCACCCCTTTTCTCTTTCTCGCTTTCCTCTCTCTCTCTCTCTCTCTTCTTCTGGTTCTATTTCTTTCCTTTTTCTGGCCCATTTTCTTTTTGACAGTACGATGAGCTGCCTCATTACGGCGGGATGGACGGAGTAGGGGTACCTGCTTCCATGTATGGAGACCCTCACGCCCCCAGGCCGATCCCCCCAGTACACCATTTGAACCACGGGCCGCCACTGCATGCCAGCCAGCATTATGGAGCCCATGCCCCGCACCCCAATGTCATGCCGGCCAGCATGGGATCGGCTGTCAATGACGCCTTGAAGCGGGACAAGGATGCAATCTATGGGTAGGTACAAAGCAAGGCAAGCCAGGCGCTGTGGCCCTTTCCTTGCAGCATATGTGTATTTCGGTGTGTGTATGTATGTGCGAAAGGCCGGAGAGACCGTCTCTTTCAGGAAAGAGGGTAGAGGAATAGCCGTCCTGCACAAGGAGGGAGGCAGGCAGGCACGACAGTTTTTGGAGAGAAACTGTAGTGCTTTTTAAACAACCCCCCCCCCCTTCCTAAAATCCTCCTCGGGTTTTCTTCCTGAAATCTAGAGGGCACGTGTAATTTGTCACGATAGATCAATATTCTCTTTCGGCATTTCTGTAGGTAATAAAAACATTCTAGGTCTATAAAGTTAAAAATGGCACAAATATATGGGAAACTTCAGCTAGAAATTCCACGGAGGATGCAGGGATTGACGGGCGTGTATTTTGACGCGCTGGATTTTAGTGAAAGCTGTGTGGCTATAAGCTGCTCCATTCTTCGGACAGCCCAATCTTTAAGACAGTTACTTAAAGAGCTTTTTTAAAGCATTTTTTCTCTCTCAGAAATGAAAAGAAAGCCTGGTTTCCTCAGACTCATTTACACCCATGCAAATTTTACTGAAATCAGCGGGGATTGTGCTGTTTATTTATTTAGACGTTGCTCTGTAAATGCAGAATTAATCCAAATAAAATGTGGGTTAGACCTTGAAAACAAAGCCGGGGTGACGGCATGGGAAGATTGTGGGAAATGTATTCTCCTCAGCAAAGTTTTATTTAGGTGACATTTTTCTTTCCTTCTTTAAAGCATGCAAAAACAGCCCTTGCGACTAAACAACTAATACTAGGAGGAAAGGTTTAGGAAAAGGATTTACTGTTTTAACGCGCGTACCACCTAGCTAGACCCTGATCCCCAGGCAGTATCTGGCCGGATAATGGAGGGGAATTTATTCAGCCCTCTTCTCTTTTATGGCGGGGCAGTCGATATTTAATCTGGACGCCCCGGGATCCCCTTCTTTCTCCTCTCCTTTCCTTCCCAGATAGCGTGGCTCTTGTTACTTCTCATCAAAATAGGAAACGACTTCATAGTTTGGGTAAAAAAATCAACTCTTCCCGCGTTTGGTACTGTCGTGGCTTGGGGACGAGGGATCTGCTCGTTTCCTTGCTAGGTTAAAAACTGCGGGACTCTCACAGCGGAATCTGGGGCTGGGTAATTGTGTTTGTTGGCGCACATGGGTTTTGTGGAGTTCGGTTTTGGCCCAGGATTTTTGTGGGGAGACGTCTGCATGCGTTGTGTTACTTTTTACGTTTGACTCGGTGATGTCCCTTCCTTTAGTTATGGGAAGGCTGAGGCAAGTAAACTTGCGCGTGTAAGCTACGTTATGTTTCTTTTTTTATTTTTGACCGGGGAAAGAAACTTGTTGATTAGGTTTCTCTGTTCTCCCCCCTTTTCTCGTTTTTTCTCTTAATGTCGTTCTCCCCTCCTTTTCTTTGTGTGTCGTCGCCCGGCAGGCACCCGTTGTTCCCTCTGTTAGCTCTGGTCTTTGAAAAGTGCGAGCTCGCCACCTGCACTCCCCGAGAGCCTGGGGTGGCCGGCGGAGACGTCTGCTCCTCCGACTCCTTCAACGAGGACATCGCCGTCTTCGCCAAACAGGTCGAACTCTTTTTTCCCTCTCAGCTTTTCCCCGCCCCTTCCCCGCACACCCTGCCCCCCCCTCTTTGAGCGCGCGACACCTCACGCCAAAGACCCCCCCCCCTTCCTTCAGAAGGCACCCCCGGGGCCCGCGCGATGAGGCCTGCTGCTCCTCAGGCCTTGGGGAAAGGAAGGGGAGGGCGGCGCTTGCTCTGAGGGAGCTTTGGAGTGTCTGAGGGGAAATGTTCCGGGCAAGCTGGGTCTGGGTGCCTTTCCCTTCTGCTCAGCCACCTCTCTATCATCCCCCTTTTCCTCTTCCCTTCTGTCGGCAAGAAAGATCTGCTGGGAGACCTTCTAGGATTCCCTTAGGCTCACAGGAAGGGGGCATTGTTAAAGGGGATCCGGGGGTGGGGGTGGGGAGAGGGGGAGAAGGAGATGCATTCAAGAGGTGTTAGGCCCATTTCTCAGCCCTCAGTTGAAATTGCGACCTGGGGGAGAAGGAAGCTTGTGTGGGACAGGAAGAATGGTGGTGGTCCTGAGTGGCCTAAGTTTTCAACTGTCTCTTTGGCCTTGCAAAGAACTTGCCACTAATTCATGTTTTGATCTGTTACAATTAGACTGTGAGGTGGGGTGGGGTCACAGGCTCAACAAATAGGAAGGTATTTAAGGTAGCTGAAATATACACTGATTCCTACTCACTCTTTCCCCCCCCTCCTCCCTCCCATGTAGGTTCGGGCAGAAAAACCACTTTTTTCTTCAAATCCAGAATTGGATAATTTGGTAAGGTTCTTCCTGTCTGTTTTTTGTTTTGACCTCTCATGCTCTGGGAGACCCCACTTGTGCTTAGCCTTGGTTAAAATAAAATAATTAATACGAAGAGGGACTTGGAGAAATGTTTGTAGAGGTGCCAAGAATCTGAAAGAAAAAGAAATTATTCTTACCCAGGGGCTTCAAGGAACTCAAACTCTTGACATAGAAAGGGGAGGACAAGAGATACTTGAGCTGGGTTTAAACCCTGAGAAGCAAAAGAAAAGGAAATCTTGGCTTCAGCAAAGAGTTTGAAGTTGTTGACTGTGATTCTTTTGCTAATTTGTCCAATTTTACTATTAAAAGTACTGGGAATCCACTTGAAAAAAAGAGCTGAAGGCAGATCATTCATTTGAAGCCATTCCACCTTGCTTTCTTTGTTTTTTCTTTATTTAAAAAAAAACGGATGGAGTGGTGAGTGGATGTTTAGCACTTGGTTGGTTTGCAGACTTTAAAAAACCACAGGGGATGACATCTTGGCAAACCACTTATCACTGTTTTTCTTTAAGTATGTGTGTGTGTGTGTGCTTGTGTGATTTGATGTTTTTTTTTAAAAAAAAAAATCAAGTGCTTTAGGTTAAAGTTGATGATCAAAATTGCCCAAGCGTGTCCAAAGAGCTAAAATCCTGGATAATGAGAGCGTGCCCTGACAATCCCCCACTCCTTGACTTGCCTCTTCTCTCTCTTATATGACAATTCCTCTGCTCCCTGTTTTCTTTCAGATGATACAAGCGATACAAGTCTTAAGGTTTCACCTTTTGGAATTAGAAAAGGTAAGAGCAAGGGGGCACTCCCTCTTTTCCTTTTCCTTTTTCTACTCCTGGCCTCCTACAACCCTTGGGGAAATTCAAAAGGACACTGTAACTGGTACAAAACACATCCTGACACTAAACCAAAAGTGCATGGCTCTTTTTCTTTTTTTCCTTAAACCTTTCTCTCTCCCCCACTCACCCTCCCAACTTCTCCATTCTTTCCTATCTCCATTCAAGTATCTGCTATGTCCTCTCCTTCTCTTTCTTGGTTCCTTCTTGCAAATTATTTGAGCCAGCGATAGTATTTTAAGCAACTTATCATTTAGCATGATTATAGACCCCCCCTGTTGTCAACATCTTATGGATCACATGAAAAGGCTAAATTGTACAAGAAAATTATTTTATACTAAAGTTCTCCCCTTATCGAGAGATTTCAAAATATATATATTGTTCTCTCCCCACATCCTTTCCTTCATTTTTCTTGACTGAACTGCCTATGTTTTTATGTTTTATTTATCCAGATCTCAGTGCTTCTGGTAATATCCTTAAATCGGATTTTCTTCTATCTATAGAATAGGCTAACATTTAATAGCTGTGCATTCCCCAACTTGTTGCTCAAGCAAGTCTCTGGGGAATAATATGTGCTGTAACAATTTCTCTATTGTTTCCTTGCTTCAACTATATGCCTCTTAATTAGAGTTACTCTTGGAATAGATCACAGTGCTTCTTTTGCAATTGTGTGTGTGTGTGTGGGGGGGAGATCAAGTTGCAGTCTAGAAGTTTTGTTTTCTCTCTCTTTTAAAAATGCATCTGTTTTTTTTTCCTCTTCCTTAAATGTTACATTCAGGTTCATGAATTGTGTGATAATTTCTGCCATCGGTACATTAGCTGTCTGAAAGGCAAAATGCCCATAGACCTAGTTATTGATGAAAGAGATGGCAGCTCCAAATCTGACCATGAAGAACTCTCAGGATCATCCACAAATTTAGCTGACCATGTAAGTCTTTTCAAAAATTTGTAATGGCTCTTACCCATTTAGTAAACTCCTGGACTGTTATTAATTAAGGATTTTCTTACCATCACCCACGTGTTGGAATTGTTTACCTCTGTTACCTGTTATAGAGCTGTTGTTTAAATCTAGGTTTCTGGTGGAAGAATATTCCTTTGTATTTTATTACTGAGAAGTTTAAGTTTTGTCTTATAAAGTTTACAACATTGACAAATTGAAGAGTTGACAAACTGTCTAGTAAAAATAGGCAATATTTTCTGCTTTATGACCCTTGCTATTAATATTATAACAAAGAAAAAAGAAAATTGAAATTATTCAGTTATTTAAAAATGAGATTTCCTCCATACTTTATCCAGGCAGAATTATTAGCAATTGTGTACTATTTTGAACCAAAGTTATAAATAATAACACTCTCTATTGCAATATATCACTGAAATTTGCACACGTTGGCAAGTGGCTGAAGCTTCATAATAAATTTCAATAATTTTGAGATGCCAATTATTTACAATATCTTTTAGAAGCTGCAAATAATTATGACTGAGTAACTACACATTAGCTGTTGGTTTTAACACTTTAGTAGTAGCTCAGTGAATTGTTTTTGTTGAATATGCACAAATATGTCTGGGAATGGCACTTTACATGAGCTGTTATGCTTTATAGAACTGCTTATGGAAACCTGTTACGTACTTACGTAATAAGTTTATTTACTTTAGAAATGTATAAATAGACACATAGTGTTCAAGTGTGAATAATAGCTTATTTCTAAGAGTGTAGAGAGGAGAGTTTACATAGGCATTGTAAATAACTTCATAAAACAAGTGGTATAAACTAAAAATAGCATAGCAGGAACATTATTCTAACATGTGACGGAGGGATTACTATGCTATGTACAAGAATCTATAATAAGTTTTAGTCTGCTATGAAAAGTAGATACAAAATAAAGAATATTTTCTATTTTTTTTCTTTTCAAAATATGTTGGCAGAAAGTTAAATATTTGATTTTGTTTTATATTTGTTGACAATACTTAACAACAGAAAAAAGTACTAATTTGTTATGGACCATTTCTATCTTTAAATAAATATAATTGTTTTGTTTCTTTGGAAATCTCCAGGTCCAGATTTCATGACATTTTATAACTATTACTATCAAAGCATATAAGCAAGGAAATACTGAATGTTCCCTCAAAGTTCTGTTATATCATTTATAGCTACTAAAGTCTATGAAGCAATATCATAGTTTCAAAAATATTTATTGTTTAAATATTTGGGGCATACATAACTTTTTGGGATCATTAGACCTGAAATGGCAGGCATCCTGAAAGAGCCAAATATGTATATATAAAATATTGCATATCTTCCCAGAACATTTTTAGTGTAAATTTGTTTTAAGTGGAAGTGTGGAAATGGACCTTGCTGTTCTTTATATTAATGGAGATTACCTAAACTGTACTGTTTAGGGCTTTAGCAGATGGTGAGTGCTCAAACCAATTTGAAGTGCTCTTTTATAATATCCAAATTCAACTACAGTGATAAAATGAGGTTTCAGGGGACTCACATTTTGTAATATAACCATCTTCGTAGAAAATAATCTTTTCCAACCCTTCCAATAGTAAAACAGCAAATTTAAGCAAATGTGTTAGCCTATTCTAAACCTGTCAGGGTTTACCACATTCATTGTTATAATTATTTAAAACTTATTTAAATAATAGGACATTGGGCTCTAGACATTTGGGTTCTACTATTCTTACTTTAGCTTCCTGATACTTTTTTGAAGGAACTAATAATTTGTGCAACCAGAACACCAACTGGGAAATTAATAGTTATATCACTGAGGTGCATTTGGGAATTGTGCCTTATTAGATATGTATGTTAACATCACCCTAAGGATACATTTGATAAAGGTACAGATAATAATAATGTACACATACATTCATGCATACATATTAATATAAAGTGTAATACTTTATTAATAATCAGTAATAATGCATTTTACAATTTTAATGAGCATATACAAAAATCTAGAATAAACTTGTTTATTTGTGGATTTTTACCTTACACTTAAAATGGATAAACATGAGCATTTCTCCAGTTTGCTATTCAAGATTTATTTTTTGCTTGCTTTGATATGCATATTTAAATACAGCCTACGGCTAAGTCTCATTTGGTGAAGGGTGGTGCAGGTGTTATGATAAACCACTTAAGGACACAAGATGGCATGGTGTTTTCTCTGTGTTAACTCCTGACCATTGCTTTGGTCCTTCTTATAGCTGTATTTACTTTTGAAATACTTAGAGTGTTTCACCTGAATGGTTATGAATTTATAGCTTTAAAGATGTTTTAATTTGTTCTGGGCCAGGGTCTCTTTTGTTCAAATGACAGTTTGTGAAAAATAGTTGATATTCCAATATTTCTGTTTTCTGTTCATGGTTATAGATAAACTGCAATATAGTAACTGTAGTAATAGTTTACTGGATCCTAATGTGTTTGTAGGTTATATACTATGATATAGATCAAACTAAGGAAATGTCAGAGAAGCTAATATTCACAATGAGATTCAAATATGATGTGTCTCTTTGTAGCACTACATTGCTGAAAAATATAATTTAGTTTGTGATAAGAAAAGGCTTCATCTTGGCAAAAGTACTAGCTTTTATGCAAAAAGGCAGAGTCTTTCTAATATTGGTAGCAATAAAATGCCCATACGTAATGTTATTTTATGTACTGTCAATTACTGTTAATAATATAGTAAGAATCAATTGTCCAAGAACTTTGCTAGTCAAAAGCTAGGATACTGGTAGTCACGGAAAATTGCTATATTTGATGTATGCTGTGGCATAGTTAGTAAATATAACACTCCATAATTACAGTTTGAATTTTTAATACTCTCATATATTTTCATTGCACTCAAGTATTAGTTGTAGATGTGTAGAAATATACTATAACTGAAATAAACCAGATAAAATACTACTGTAAATATTGTTAACTTATGCTTCTTAGGAATGCAGTTTATCACTGTCACATATATGCATATATATGAACTCAAGATTCCTCAACCTTGACTTCAGTTAACCATTATTCATATAGTTTTAAATATTTTTTTAGATTCTTTAGAAGTAGTTAATAATTTTATACACACAGACACACACACACACACACACACACACACACTCATGGAAATCCTATTTCAGTGGATTTTCCGTAGAACGTTGATAGTATTACAACTTGTTTTATTGCATTTGTTAATGATCTCAGAAAACATATAATAGAAAATGGCCTATATGTAATTTATAGGTGAGGTCTATAGCAGGATATTTTTATCCTTATTCTGCCTTGACTATGCCAGTATATATATTCCAGTTATGTAAATGAATATTTGGAATAGATTCATTCACATTATTTTTCTTTATAATAATCCACAAAACAGTTTCTAAATCTTTAAAATACTTTATATTAGATCTGTAAATCAGGGTTTTATAGATTTATATTGGATGATTAAAGTAAGAGATAGTGACTTTCTTGGAATGTACTTTGAAGATCAGTTTACAAAGTATTTGTTAGTTTGCATCAAGTCCAGAATTTACAAAAAATGAGATTTTTAAAATGTTTTTGAAAACAAACAGAAAGCCAGCACTGCTTGCTCCTCTTATTAAAGTATATACACATTCAACGTTTCTTGTAGATTCTCACACTTTGATCATAGAACCTAGTCAACCTTGGCTGATCTCAAAAAAACTAGATAGGGTCAAACAGGGCTTTTTTTTTTTCATAGAACGCCCAGAATGGAATTCCTGCACCTTTTTTGGATGGAACCTTGTAGAGTAGGCAAGGCGGATTGTTTGATGTGTGTGAGTTCCGGCACCTTTTTTTTTTTTTTTTTTTAGAAAAAAAGCACTGGGGTCAAATTTGATTAGTACATGGAGAAGAGAGACCACTCAGAAACCCAGAAACTATAACCTAGACCAAAGGGGAAAATGGAAGATAATGACAAACTCTAATATTTTTGGCAAGGCAATTCCATATTCTCTATATCCATGAAGTTACCTATAGCAGGCCATGACTTGAAGGAGATATTATATTTATCTTTCATACATAAAACTATTTTCACATTTGAATTGTAGCTAAATGTGTCCTGTGCACAAAAATCTGTAAAACTTTTAAGAGAAATATTAGCAATAATTGATGTCACATCAGAATGAGAAATATGTTATGTACAATATTTTAGGCTTGGCTGCATTTTTCCAGTATCCAATAAACAATATTATATTAAAATAAATAATTTATGTGGGTCGCATACATTTGTTGTTGATTTCTACATTTTTTTTAAAGACATAAACAGCAATTCCTTCAAAATGCTTTATCTCCAATGAACCACAAATTTGTGGAAGGTTAGACTTGCTAAGAATGTAACAACTTTATAATTTATTATATTTAGGACTGAGAACAAATTAACAAACCAAATTGTCTACTTATATAGATTCTGCTTCATACAGATTATGTGAAGCAGTTCACAGTTGCAGTTCTATTTACTGTATCATTACTTTACAATCATTACAAACCTTTGGGGGAAGGGGGAATTGCTTAAAAGTAATATTTTTCAGTAGGATTACTGAGAAGTAGATGGCTACAAGACTATACTATTTCCCAGTGATCATACTGTGTAAAATATACAATGAGATGTAATCAGTTCGTACAGTCAAATTAGTAGACTATGTTCCATAGCTCATAGTGTGAAGCTTGCAAAGTTGCTGGTTTTACATATAGCTTACTAGCCATCTAGTATTTGTCATCCAGGAATAACAGATTTGATAGCTAGCACGTTGTCTAACAATCTTTGTAAAATTATCTTGACTTCACTAAAATCCATTGTATACATTACATTTGATATTATTATAATGTTTTGCCACTTAGGCCCAAGTTGTCAGTATCTTAAATGTAGTAAAAAATTTTCCTAGAGCGCCTGAATTGTCTTATTAAGTAACGTATTTAAAGTTTAACTGAAATCAAACTGCATTTATGCTGGCATTTATCTTTCTGCTTATTTTTATTAGTTCCATTGTGTAGTGAAGGTATACTGTATATGAAAAGTATTATTTTGAACTCTGTTCAATATCAGTATAAAAGGTATAACATCTGTAATAAGAAAAAAGGCTGATGCAGGTAGAAAGGGTCACTCATGAATAAGCAGGTGTAACGTTTCTATTCACATAGCTCACATATTAGATCAATTGAAATCTTAAATGTACAAGAAAATATAATACATATATGGAAGTTTATATAGATTGATACATGCATGGTATGAGAAACTTGTAAAAGTAAGTACAGTGAAAGAAAATTACATTAATATGTAGTATAAAAAGAGTTACATCTCTTTTGTAACCTTCTCGCCCATTTATTATATTTTTTGTGCATAGCACTGATATGGAATCATACAATTTTACACATTTATTCTTATGCATTTTTTAATCTAAAAGGCTGATGATACATGATGTTGTTTTAATATGTGTGTTATAAGCGCTGCAGTCTTATGGATAGATACGTGAGACATTTTACTGAACTAAGTGAGATTTATTTCTAAAAAGACATGCATAAGATTGTGCTGTTATCAAATCAGATTAAGCTATTTATATTTAAGTGGGACTATGTGTTTGTGTGTATATTTGAATCTATGTATTAAAACCTGTATATTTTCTTACCAAGGTTTTTTTAAAAATGCACTATTTATTCAGCAGTTCAGAAATTTTACATATTTTATCTTACAGTATTTTAGCGCGAGTATAGATTATATTTTCATAAGGTACCATGTAACAATCTTGTTCAGTAATATATTAGTAACTGGAACCAAATTTTTAGGTAAATTATGTAGTTCAGCTGGTGTTCTGAGTACTGCTTGGATGATACGAGATCTGATCTAGTTTATGGTTAGGCCTTGGATGAAATGAAATGTATTTAACCTATGGTCAACATGCCATATCAAAGCGTTGATGTTTTCATATACAAAATTGATTTATAATAACTAAATGCAATCAAGTACTCAAGCTGTTCTATAGTATACTACTATACTGTGTCTTCTTTATTTATTTATCCAGAAGAAGTTTTTTTTCCTATCAGAAACTTTTATGAATGCCATAGATAGGGGAGCTATTTTTTATTTTTGCATATATTTGAAATGCCCATCAAAATCAATTGATTCTATCTTCTTCCTGCTATTCACTAGCATGCAGCAGTATAGATAGACAGATATTTTTAACTTGTATATTTTATTTTGAAATATAAATAATTTCTTAATGAAAAATTGAGTTATACTGCTATAAAAACAGTGTGAGATCAGAATCGACCCCACAGGGGGCCCCTTGCATAATTAAAGTGATTTTGCCCAGTGAAAGTTTGGGTTGCATAAGGAATGCAGAGTTAATCCATCTGTATCTGTGTAAGCTGTCATTTACACAGAAGTTTGAGGCTTATTAAATCACTAACCTTGGCATTGTACAAGATGAGTGACCAGTATTCAAGCATATAAACAATTACATGCCACTGAGGAATGTTAATAAATAATTATTATAAAACAGGTCTGTGTTGAAAATATTTCATTTCTTTAAAAAAAAAGCATGTAGGAGTTAAAACATTTAAAACTTCCATTAGATTTGTAAGAACAGCAAAATAGTATGCAGTTTATTTGCTTCATATGCCTAGACTCTTGTCCTTTCCACGCTCTTCTTTAGATTTAGCAGAATCCAATGATGGTGCGAAATCATTTTTTTTTTAACTTTCAAGGGAAAAAAATACTGTACTGGTAAAATTGTGTTTCTGTGAAAAGCTGTATACATAAATGAGAAACAGTAGATAGCTGTAGAGTGATCTCCTGTGGCCCTGCTAGTACAAGCTTTCCCCATATTGTCTCCTGCTTTTATATTAATTACAACTTGCATTATCAGCTGTGAGTCTTAGCCCAGCAAATAGAAAATACTGCCCCTGGAGACCTAGCTTCTTGTATCTATTTTCCATCTCCTTCTATTGTGTGCCACTCAGTATTACTGCTTTGCTCCTGGTAACACTGCTCTTTAACACAATTAGATAAGAGCAAGAAGAGTGCCATATTTGACTCCCAATTATTAAAACTATTGGGAATAGATACACGTGAACTCTGCATTCCATAGTACATAGCACTTCAGCTGGTGATTCAATTCAACATATCCATACTTTTTTACTGTTTAAATATGTGTCATAAGATTATGTACAGAGTTAAATAAATAGTTGCTGTGACAGGTTATAATTGTCTTAATTCAATTCTTATGCTGCCCCATGTTTAAGTTATTGGTTGGAATAATAATTTTAAAAAATATGGATGATGATCAAAGTACCCTTAACATTTGCATTGCTACTAAACATTGGCTTCAGGTAATAGTCTTAGCAAAACACACCATTTCCAAAAGATAGTTAGATAACGTGAGTTAACTTTTTCGGTAGTTTTTCATATGCTAAGTTGCTTTCTGAATGTTTCAGCATACTGCTATACTGAAATTATATTTTCATAAGTATAAAAGTTTAGTTTTTCTGATTACAAGGTTATGTTCTTTTCAGCTCAGTATGTATGTTGTTTGAGACGATGTATACTGTATGTGTTATTATCACATTTAAATTTAGCCAGATTTTTTATACAATACTGAAATATAAATTCTTCAATACTCTTCTGGTTGTATAAGAAAAGTTGATTCCAGTTGAATTCAGCACATAGATTATCAACGTATGAATTTCAATTATTCAAAACCTACAGGGTTACATAAATAAAACTGTCCTAGCATCCAAAGATAATAGTATATTTGAATCATTTTCAGAAAGTGGATTTAATCAATAACGTGCAGTATCTATGTATGAATACATAGCGAACTTGCTAGAAAATTGGGCTATCAAATCCCATGTACAATGTGATGGATTTCTGTTCATGCAAAGGGTCAATTTCGTAGTATCTTCTCTTGCAGCTTTTCCAGTTACTCTTCTCTCCCAAAATTTGCCTCAAAGTACACTCTCAAGTAAATCTTAGTTCAAGGTAAAATGCCATGGTAGCATACTATCTTTTAGATGAAAAAAGCTAAATCTTCTGGCAGGACACTATTAGCCTACTATGTTAAAAGTAGAAAGTTATTTTTCTAATTAAGTCTCCCTAGGATGACTTTAATTTTTTTGTGGAGTGGGGTAGCATCTTAATCTAATGAAATAAATAAATAATCTGTGACCAAATTTACTTAAATAATTCTGTGGAAATACCCAGAATGAAAGATCTCATTGTTGCCATTGACTTGTGGATGAGACTGCTTATTTGGTCATGAGTAATGCTTTCAAATTATGGATGTGGTGCCATGTTTGTTACAATACTAATAATGAATGACTGAGTATGGTTATTAGCCAAACCTAATGTCAGGCAGAGCTAGGGAACAGTTGAGAAGTTGAAACACAAATATCCCATATATTCTTCCCAAGTTCCTCTACTATTCCTTTTCTGGGAAGAAAAAAAAGAGAGCTATAGGTTTTCCACTCCACAAATGGCTATAAATGTATGTAGCCTTGTATTTCCCCCTTCTAATTGAGATTGGATCTCTGAGTAGAGGATAACATAAATTGGTATAAAAAGCAAATGATTTCTGCTGCAAGAAGTTTCACTCAGTGTCCTTTTCTAAACCAGAAACACCTGGTTTTTCAAGTACTGTATGAGTTTGGTTAACACGTGCCTTGAAACTTAACTAAGGTATTACTAAAATTGTAATAGTGAACTAAGAACTTTCAACAGGAGCTACTTTTAAGAAAACCTGCGGAACATAGCATTAATATTATAGTGTCTGAAATACGTGTCCTAGGAAAATATGTTTTATAATTTTATAAAGAGCAGCTTTCAACATGATATTGAAGGACTAAATGCATGCCAGGCTATTGTTTTGTTACCTTTTTCATGAATTTCTTCTAACTCTTTATCTGATTACCATCCGGCAAACAGCTGACGCTGAGAGAGGCTGCAGAGGACTAAAGTGCTCCTGTCTGCTGTTTGCCTTCAGCTTGAAGCTATTTGAGTGGTTTCCTAATTCAGAGATAAAAAGAGGAGCTCATAGGCTCAATCTGTTTAACTGAGACTGCACAGAAACTTGCTTGATTGTGACATTTTATTTCCATATAAGTTTTTCTGAAATCTAATCATCATTGCTTTTTTGAAATAGTTTTGTGTGTGTATACATATGTGTATACATATCTGTGTGTTCCATATAGACACACATAATAGATATAAGTATAAAATTGAAACATTTCAGACTCTTTTAACTTGTTTTCTTTTGTTTTAAACTTCCCGATTTACAATATGGTATTACTTTTGTACATTGTGGGAGGAGAATATTAATTTGAAGAGTGTTAATTTTAATTATAGCATATTGTTATTTTTCAGTGTGACTTTGTATAATGTAGAAATTGATTTATGGAAAAATGTGTAGATTAGTTTGATGGGAAATTATTTTTTTAAATGCTGCATTTCAATTTTGATTTATTTTTGTAGATAGTTCTACTGATCTAAGTAAGAGAGTTGTGTAGTTATTATTAAGTATTTGTTTCCATTTATCTGGCTTTCACTGCTTAGACATTAATGCCCATTCAGTTTAGTGTTGGTTTGATTGTGGAATGTGATTATCTAAGCTTACTTGATATTTTTATAAGACAAATTATTTAGAACATGGTTTAAAGATGATAACTTGAGTTATTATGTAGACATGCTTAATTGCCAATCTGGCAATTAAGCATTTGGCTCAAAACGCAATAATTTTGGGGGAGTCATTAAAAAGCTTTAATTATTGGGATGATTTTTCCATCTCCAGCTTTGAATAGATTGGTATTTTTCTAAATTTTCTAATTTTTTAGATGTAGTTGTTGAGGTGATGCTGAAGTTTACTACAAAGTAAATATTAATGCCTTCTCTTTGGAATTGCTTAGGGCTCATGATATTTCCCTGAATGTAGAATATTTTACAAAAGTGCTTCTTGTTAGGATGTGTTTAATTTAAGTTGTCATGGACGGGTGACAAGCAATGGAAGTTCAGCTCTAAGTCTGATCTATTGCATGTGTTCTTGTTCTCCTTTTCTGCTGGAGGAAATTCCATCCCTTGCCTGCCTTCATGTGATGCTGATAAAGCTTTTCCTGTACAGTAGAATTCCTGTTTTCCTTTAAGCAACAGCAGGGTATTGGGAATGATCAGGAAGAGGGAGGAGGACCAGGAGGAGAAAATGCTTAGTGAAGTAGCAGTTAGCTGCAACTTTCAGCTTTCTTCATGTACCTTTTAAAGTAGCAGTTCTCTTCAGAAAAACCAATGATCAATAAATTTTAAAAAATGGGAATTATATTTCTAAACTACTGTAGAATTAGGGAAGCTTTGTCAAATCTTCAATTAGTGCATGTATTACCATTATATATCAGATGGAAAGATTATAGATGCAATTGACCATTTAAACTTACATAACCTTTAGTTGCATAATCTTTTTAAAACACCATCTTCCGTATTAGGTATATTTTGTTTAGCGTGTTATTTGTAATAGATGTTATAATAGAGAAAAAAACAGGTTTTGTGCATGTTATAATTATTAATTGCCCACACCATATTAGAAAAAAATACCCTGCTACAGATTTCATAGGGAAAACTGAAATAAAGAGAAATAGTAGTTCAGCTGTCTTTTTGAATGTCTCTAGTGATTTTTTTTATTATCAGAACTAGACAGCAATCATATATTGATTTATTTGGGAATAATTGCTATTGAACTTAATATGCCTTTATTGGTTTGTCTATGGAATTATTTTATGACCATGTAAATATAAATTATTAAAATATTTCCTTACCTGACCAGCTGGTTGCTACAAGTATAAAAAGTAAAAAACAAAACTCTTTTAAGGAGAAAAACCTTAAAATATTAGAACTGCACTTTATTATGGTATAAATATATGAAAATGAAAGTGACTTAAATATAGTTAGTATGTCATTAATATATTTCTGTACCTATTGAATCAAAAATAATTCTCATATCTTTAGGAGAACACATCCCAAGGTAAAATGGTATAGGATTGCAACTCAGTAATCATTTGCCTCTGAACAGTGTCTGAATTTTAGGACTATTTGCAAATGCTAACCTGCCTACTTTTTTTCTGGCTTCCCAATCTCCCTTCCTCGATTTGCTATTGGAATGATAACTGTGGGAAAAAATGGACATTCTGACACCAGAATCCTTCCTCTTGGAGAGATCATGATGACGCAACGTCAACGCACTCAGCAGGCACACCAGGGCCTTCCAGTGGGGGCCATGCTTCCCAGAGTGGAGACAACAGCAGTGAGCAAGGTAAAAGGTCAAGCTTTTTTTTCCCTGTGCAAAGTAGGCATGACTAAAATAACTTCAGTGTCTTTTATTATATCAGTACATCTGCCTTAGTGTAAACACAAGAGTGGCAGGCTTGCAATGTAATCAGCTGTAACTTAGGGAGACACTTATTTCCTTTTTCCAACCTTAGCTATATTTTATTTTTATTTCAAAGCCAAATATCTAATCTTCAGACAAGCTTTGCAATAACAATTGATTAGTTCTGCCAATTCCTTTACAAATTTAGTTACCTACAGGATTTTCTGTGTGTGTGTGTGTGTGTGCATGTGTGGTGTAAGTAAATATCATGGCAGACATGCACCCCAGCTGTGGTGCAGCAATTTATGCTAGTCTCTAAATAGAAAAATATTACTGTCAACTGAAAAAAGGCTTTTCAAGCCAGTTGAAACATTCTTAATCCAGTACAGGAAGAAAACAAAAACAATTTTGACTCATTCACACAAAAGATATATGCATTTATCGAATGGCTTGAAATTGATTGTAGATTTTATACTAAAGTAGTCTATTACAATTAAGAATTCCTTTTGTAATGAGTTGCTTGTGGATTACCACTTAATATTTCTACCTATCCTGCTTTAATTGGAAATAGGTTAAGTTTGTATTATATTAATGACTAATAAATTAGTTATATCATATAACATTTTTAGAATTGTGGTATAAGACGTAGGCATTGTGCCCATCATAATTATAGTCCTACTTTAACATGGTTAACGTGAACATTTTATACACTTAATGGGGCAATGATGTTCATAGCTGTTCAGAAATAAGTCACATTGAATTAAATGGGATTTGCTCCCTGTTAATTTGGGATTGGAATTCAGCCTAACACTTTATTGACTTAATACTTCCAGTTTGCATAAAAAATGTTTTTTAAAATCATATTTAATTATTGAGCTTAACAGAAAAAATCCTTAAAATTTAGCTGTTCATCTTTTTGCAAAGATTAAACTGGATATTTGATAACCTCCCAGTGTTAATAATCTAGTTTTTTTCAAAATTGTCCTACATCTTTACAATTGTGTTAACTTCAGTTTAAGAAAGTATATTATTGATGCCAGTTATTTATATAGAAACCAAAAGTTTAGAGAAGATATGCTTGCTTTCATATGAGCAAAAATAGATTTGCTTTGTATAATTTGTCCAACAGGTTTAAATTTTATATTTCAGATGGGGTTTTTTAAAGCTTATTCATACCAGTTGCAATAATTGATTCCTATATATATGATTGTGTATATTTAAAAACAAATGAATATTGTGAATCTGTATAATTCCTGGATGAACTCCATGATGAACTCACTAAAGTAGATTAATAGCTATTTACCTTCATCATGAGTAAATTTTCATGTCCTAAAGCAACAAATACTCTGTGCTTGTTTATCTCTGTTCCAGAAATCAGGACCATCCTCAGTAATATTTGTCCAGTATTTTTTCACTTCTCTTTCCAAGACTAGAGGCTGTTGTGGGAAAGCTTAGATTAAGGTATATAGCTACATACTACAAGGCGTGATTTGGGTCTGAGCCATGATGTGGCACAGAAGGTATTTAAATCTTGCCTAAAGGAATGGCCCTGATTCAAATCACATGCAGACACAAGCTGCTATGAATCATTCAGGAAAAAATATCTTCCTAGTGGCTGGAGAAATAATCTGGATTGGAATGATGGAACTAGGAATTATATCTCTGTGTAATGGATGCCATATCAATTGGTTGTATGGCTGCTTTTTGCAACAAAACCAGTCATCAGTTGAAAAGGCATGTTTTCTTTAAAAATAGTTTTTAAAAGGCTACTTTGAACAAGTGTAGTTAGTTTTTAAAATTTTCCATTGACTTGAGTCAGATGCAGTAATGACTCAACAATGTTTATATTATGTTCAGAAGCCAATATTTTTCATCTAGAGCAGGGGTGTCAAATTGCCGGCCTGCAGGCCGGACGCGTCACGTAGAAGCCGCGCCCACCCCATTGCCAACAATGGCAAAACCATCCTGATACATTGTGTGATGTCATGTGATGTCGCGAGTTTGACATGTCTTATCTAGGGTGCTTTTCTAAGCCTTGTTATTTAATTTAACACATCAAGAATGTGGGAATCTAATTTTTTTAAATTTTATGATTAAATCTTCAAACCCTGCTTTTCTTATCCCTAAGACTTGGCCAACCCCAATTCCATTGACTATGCTGGGAATGAGGTGTTTAAAGGAGTTTGCTATTGGATTCTAAAGGTAAAACTCCCCTTCAAGCTGAACTTGACTATGGTGATTTCACAGACATATCCATGCAATTTTCTAAAACATCAGTAAAAGTTCCTTGGGATGAAGAATTATATAAAATGGTTAGTGCTCTATTACAATACACTGAGAAGCGAGTAGTAGTAGTTTCTGTCTTTCTCTGTCATACTTTAGTCTTCTTGATTTCTAATACACTACTGTCTGTTCCATACACTATCTGTGTTTATCTGTAGGTGTCACATCATTTTTTCTTTCCCAGCTTTTATACTTTGATAAAACAAGAAATATTACTTTATGGTATAATCCTTAATGCATTTTTCATTGCATATACTCATTGTATGTGTGTCATGAGGAGGTGAACAACACTGGAATAGTTGAACCTTCTACACATGGTACTTGATAACTTGGGAGAACATAACAAAGTTTATTAGCAAATCATTATTTATAAATGCAAAAAGATGCAAAAAAGATAAATGTGTCAAAAAAGAATATATTTTATAAATATTTTAAATTTTATATTTATAAATATATTTTATGAAAAAGCTACAGTGCTCCCTTATAAAATGAAAAAGTATGAAATGAAAACTACAATGGAGTTAATATAAATGCTGGTAGTGGAAGAGTTAAAGTCTTTGAGCACTATTCAGTGAAAGATAATCCTTATTATATTAGCTGGGTTCTATAAGGTTTTTTTTAGCAAGTCATCTTAGTTGTTCAAGTAAACTATTCTATACATTGTAATATTATAATGGCTGCATTATTATTCGTACCACTTACTACCTTACCATGGTTCAGATCCATAGAGGCAAAATTATTTCAGACAATATTATTCTATCTAAGATCAAAAAGTTAAATATACTTGGCTTTCTTTTCTTGTATGCATTTATTAACTTGCTTACTTAAAGACTAGAAAGATTAATTAAACCTATTAATAGAAATAAAACACTAAACATTTTACAAAGGAAGAAAACTAGGTGGGGGCAAGGGAGGAAAGAAACTGTTTTAATGGTATAATGAGGCCATCTTCCAGAGAGTTGTTTTGTGTAAGTCTTGCTTTGACCTTTCACTTTGCTCAGGAGTCCAACGCTTCATTTTTCACATTCTTCCAATTACGTTAACGCTTCAAGCATTTCTGACTCCTAGTCAGCTAGCAACACCAGGCATAACTCAACACAGTGAGTTTTTCCTCCTCTCTGTAGATTCATTAACAGGTCACTGAGGTCCCAACTGAAATTTAAAACTGGCTGGTTCTGTTGGGTTAGTTGAGTTATGGAAGAGAGATAGCAGGAAAAGACTGAGAAGGGGAGGAGAGAAGGAAGACTCCGAGATTTTGCTAAGCAGCACTGTATGTATGTATGCATTGAAAAATCACTGCTTAAGATATTCTGTGTGTATTGTAGTTATGGTTATGCTTTCCCTTAGTTTTTTCTGTCTTTTATTAGATACTTCAGATGTGACCAAGTAAGAGTTATGTATGAAAATATAAAATCAGTCTGATTTTACCTTTAAAACTGTGTGGACTTTCCATGTGGAAAGTTATTAAACAATACTTGCTATATGCTTGATGATATCTTCTAGTAGTTTTGTGCTCAGAAGGCCTCTCAAGATTTACTAGGTTTTAGAAATACAGAAGAGCTATTCTTCTAGACCATCTTTTCTCCTTGCTGAAGCTGAGCACAGTTTATTATGTTTAAAACAAGAAATACAGTAATTGGAAAGCAACATTTTCTCCTGATTCAGTAAGGGACAGCCACATATGGAAGAAAACATTGGTACTCATAATCGGTGTGATAACAGATATGCATCTGCCTGTGTACTTATACCACAATGTCCAATATTATAATAGATAGGATGAAATTTGATGTACAAGATCAGCCCTTTAAACTGTTCCAACCAATGTTGCTGAAGCTCCCTTAGGTAATGCTGAAAAAACTCTAATTGCCAAATCTTGAGATGAATAGAAATAGAAAGTGGAATTAGTCATATGGAACACAATCATTGCCATCTACTGTAAAGACTGGTTGCTGAAACATTGCTTCACCTCATTCAGTAATTGCAGTAAAAATATTGCAGATTTTTCTTGTGTATAGATTTTTAAAAATTGTTTTATTCATTTTTATTCCCACATCTAGTGATGTAGGACAACTATGAATAAAATCTTTTAATAAATGGATTCATATTATTGCTATTGACTGTTATATATTTCAAGGGACAGATTTTGTTTAACCATCTTAGGTGACTAAAGGTGGTGTTTTGAGTTTTTAGCCTAACTTGTTTTGAGGGAAAAAGTGGCTTTTCCAAATTTGAAGTGTTTGGTTCTTTTCTAAAGTTGGATCTAGGAAATGTTTTTTCCTACTAATATTGCTTGTGATAAAATTATTCTAATACTAACTTGAGAGAGATTTCTTTGGATTTGGAAAAGTCCTTGGCATATATGCCATCAAATCAGGATAGATGAATTTTCTTAAGAAATGTAAAAATAACAGAACAATTGTATAGATGTTAAAAACAGCATATGACTGAAAATTCAATCCAAATATGAGATTATATAAAGATAAAGGTTTCCCCTGTCCAGTCATGTCTGACTCTAGGGCGTAGTTTTCATCTCCATTTTTTAGCTGAGGGAGCCAGTGTTCTTTTCTGTGGTCATGTGGCTAGCATGGTTATATGCTGAGATGCAGAGAACACTATTACCTTCTCACCAAAGTGGTACCTATTTATGTACCCACATTCGAAGTGCTAGGTGGGCAGAGCAGAGGGAAGTAATGGGAGCTCATCCCGTAATGCAGCACTCGGGTCTCGAACCTGGCCTGTCAACTTTCCAGCTGTCAGGCTCAGTGTCTTTAACCGCTGAGCCATTGTGCCCCCTCTAAATCTATATAATGTTGTGTTAAAGAGAGGTTTATGTGCTAAAGAGGTATAAGTGTAAATTTGTATCTAAAATAGACCTTAAATATTATTACACACTTAAAACACACACTGTCCTTTTTATGAATATGTAACCTAAACTTATGTAAAATAACCAGGACATGAAATAAAAAGAAAGGACATACCTCACATTCTTAGGTGGTTATTTTTTATTATTATTAAATATTGAGAAAAGAGCATTTGTATAAATGAGACATTCTGTTTATTCGTGTGTATCTGTGAATGTATTCAGCTGGATATTTTCAAGAAGCTAAAGAGTTTTGGGACAGAGTTTTGTTGGATGAAAATAAAGGGTAAAAAGATTTAATTCTCTTTATTTGTAATTATAATAATGAAATAATAAATGAACTAATTCTAATGACAGCTTTTGCAGTACTAACAAGATACAGTAAGATTTTATACTGCACTACAGATGTCTTTGGGGCTGACTAGATCGGGCATGTCAAACTCACGACATCACATGGTGTCGCACGACGTATCACGACTTTTTCCCCATTGCCGGCAATGGGGTGGGCACGGTTTCGACATGACGCATCCGGCCCACAGGCCAGCAGTTTGACATGCCTGGACTAGATCATTTTATTCTTAGTTCTACAGCATGAATATTTTGATAACTCTGGAATACTCTAGGTTGCTGGAAGATGGGGCTCAATATAAACACTTTCCCAACAGTTTATTAGTTCTCTTGTGGTTGATAATAGTTGCATTTATTAGTAAATACATGCAACTGACATAATCTAGCACTTATCGTGGTATGTCTTACAACAGATACAACGTTCACAGTAATATAAAAGTAGTCACAATCCAGAAGACTGAGCAGTAAAGCATTTTCAGGTCTAGAAAACATTGTTTCCTGATAGTAAGACATGGCTTGGAAAAATGCTGTAACAAATATTTTTCCAATATTTGAGTGCTCTTATGCTGAAGTTTAAGTACATGAAGTTTGTGCTAATTTATCTAAGTACAATTGATGTTAATCAAAATTCATTGTAGAAATTGGGCTATGCAGGAGAAATACACTATTCCTAAGTGGATCATTATTCCCATGTAGAACATTTTGTACTTTTTTTTCAAGCAAAATAACATTCCTCTGCCTTTCTGCACTTGGGTATCTGGGTGGAGGATTCAACACACTCCTGGGCTGAGTGGTGTTGTATCAAAATACATGGGTGCCAAATAAGTTGCTATGGAGCTTATTTCTACCATGCACGGACACTAGGATCTGGCTTTCCAGAACTAAGTGTATCCAATGTCTTGTCCAGGTCCTGCTGTTCTTTCCTTTTCTCTGATGAGAAAGCCATGACATATGAATGAAAACAGAGAAATAGATTTTACAAAACACTCTTTTTTTGTTCATATTGAGAGCCTGTCCTTACGTTTAAATGCATAAGTCATCTTCACCGTGAAGAGGAGATATGGTAAGATTAAACTTCTCAATGTTTGAAAAATAATGTTGCTTATACATTGGACACTATTGATGAACCTTTGATTTGTTGTATTTCTTCCTAGGTTTGGTTTTTTTTCCTGGTTTAAACAATAGTGTGTGTTCAGTTGCAATTAATTTAAAAAATAACTTTGTGTTTCAATATTTTGATGTGCCAGTATAAAATAAATTGTCATAAGCAAAATGAAATATGCTGTTTTAATTATTAGTTATACATGAGCAAAAATTGATGCTAATATCTTTGCAGTAAAATCATCGTAGTGGAGTTTTCTTTGCAATTCATTTTTGTAAAATTCATTTTGTACATTTTGCATTAATTGAACAATCTCTGCACTGTGAATAGGCAGAATTCCCAGAAATACAGAGACAGTTGGCCCAGTAACTGCTGAGCTCACACTACACATCCTGCATGCTAATTAACTATTAAATTGCCAGAACAAACTGAGCTAAAGACATTAGCAATTTATTAAGCTATCTACCTTCCTTTTTTAAATTCTTACTCTTCATAACTTTATTTTTGGTGCTTTGTATATTTCTCTCTTATTAATAATCACTTAGGTTAGATTTTTATTGTAGTTTTCTTGTACTTAACTGTACAATTTTTTATTTATACTGTTAAAAATAAATTCTCTTTCATTAAAATTAAATTTGGAGGTTATTGTGCTCTTTAAATATGATTAATTTTAGCTGGTAGATTTACACATCATTCAGAACTATGGATATTTAAAATAAAATAAATAAAATAAAATAAAGTCTCCCATACAAAGACACATTTGAGAATGTTATTAATTATGCTTAGGATTTGACACATTCTCTTTGTTCCTTCATATTTATGAAATTTATAGCAATGGAATGTTATTGTTTAAGCAGGAGTCTTCTTTTCTGAAATATATCTAAATATTTACGACAGATGCCAACTGGAATAATATCAGCTGGTTTTTTTAACTTTCTATTTTCTTACAGCTTTACTAATCCTAAAATGGTCACTTATTATTAGATAAAACACACACACACACACACACACACACACACACACACACACACACACACACACACACACACACACACATAAATGGTTTCACTACCAGGCTTTTCAAAGAAAATAATTGAACAATATTAATGAGTTGAGGAGTGTAGTATGTTCCTTGATATTTGATGTTCTTATGTGCAGATTTGTTCATGTGTACAATATTTATTTTCCAAGATATTTAATCTGCCTCATGTGCCCCAAACTGCTTGACGCTTTAGCATTTCTAATTGCTCTATTATAAAACATCCTTAAAATCTAAATGCTTTCCATAATTCAGTACTTCCTCAAATGTTGAAATGTTTTTTATGAATTTCTAAATTTATGTACCTTAAATTATTTGAAAAATCTAGTATTTGAGTGTCTGATTTTTTTTAAAAGTTAACTTGACTAAAATGATGTCTCCTGATGCCTGTTAGGATTTAATTTAGAGTAGTAATTAAAACTGGAATACTGACTCATAAACATAAGATAAACAATAAACCAGTTACATTCCCTGCTGTTTCATAGCTTTCTTTCCCAGATGTTCCAGCCTGATAATTTTAACATTAGTTAAACTACCTAGCATTAGTGTTATGGGCAGAACTACTAGCATTAGTGTTATGGGTAGAAGTCAAAAACTAGCTATAATTATAATTATAATTGTCCATTTTTTATCATGTAAAAGTTTGAAATTTCATTTGTCTAAAATTTGACTGTTACAAGTTAATATGAAAAAGTTAACCATTATGCTTCTGTATTTAAATTCATTTTAATTTTGCCTGCTGTAAATTATAGTTAACTCATAATAGGTGTCTCTTTTTTTGCTTTATCAGTAAATATTGTTTGAGAAAAAGACTGTGACTGAGAGAGGGAGAAATGCTATTTCTTTTTGCTGTGTTCATTCTAGCAACTAAAGAAATGTTGACAGTGGAATTTCTTTTCCCCAAAATTTCCCTCAGGCAACTTGAGCTCTGACCATTTTTTGGACCATTCTACTGTCAGCCATGATCTTTCTAATTGTGTCAGGTACTAGTAGGATGTTCAAATGCAGGAGCCATGTTATTTTCACTGGGTGGGGTAATTACTGAAAGCTGAGAATAGCTGCACTAAAGACAGAGGGATACTTTCATGATCCCATTAACATAAGAGTGGGTAAATTATTCATGTGAAGTGAGGATTCTATGGGGAAAAGTATAGTTAATGCACATAGTTTTTAAATGTATCCTTTCTGCTCTGAGACTAAATTCTCGTTGGATTCAGTTCTCAGACATTTACAGGAAAGCTCTAGTGGCATGTTAGATGCAGTTCATCTCTCTCTATTTGCAGCACTCTCAGTAGAGACCATCTGGCAAAAATCCAAAAGGTGATTAAACAAAATGATCAGCTCTTGTTGCTGTGTTACATGTCCTGGATTTAAAAACATGGCCCATGACAGACAGTTAATGTCATACTTTTTCTTCTGAATTTCCTTCCGTCCCTACTATTTTTGCTTTTTAAACATTCAGAGGTTTACACATTTCTATGCCATTTTTGTATCATGCCTCATATTCATGAGCAGATTTTCAAATATTTACTTCTATAGCCTGGATTGTTTTAGCACCATACAAACATTTAATATTAACCTGGGACAGTCTAATATTCATAATGACAGTTTTGGGAGATATATACAGTATGTATATATATATATATATATATAATAACATTGGGGTCCAATATCAGTAAACATTTGATATATGTCAAAAAGAAAGGTGAGATTTCAAAATTGACTCAACTTCCTATGACATATCATATCATAGCATGGCATTGATATCTGCTTTAAAAAAAATACAAACCTTGCAAGCAACGGGTGTTTGAACTATGTTTTAACATCATAATTGGGACAAATTAAAGAGTCATTTCAAAGAATACTCCCTAATATCATAAACAAGCTAATATTGCAATGTATCTAATTTCCAATTAGCTCTTTCATCAGTCACGGGAAGAAGTGTGTTTGTCCTGGTTTATTGTTTCTGAGTCATAACATTTGCCACTCTTGCCATATTTAAAAATTAGATCCTATAATAAGGGATTTCTGAATAATTTATTTTACTAAATATTTAGTAACAAATTTCTAAATAAATACTTAGGTGTCTCAGTTAAGATAAAAATGCTAAGATTATAAAACAAAGACACAAAAATGCAACTCTTGTTAACTTTCAAAGTTCTAATGAAAATTACATAAAGAATAGGCATTGTTTAAAATATTAAAGGAAATATTAAAAATAAATGTGCCACATAAGTAAATTTATAAAAAGATTTCATCAATGAAAAAATCAAAACAGCACTCTATTTCCCTCTACCAAACTGTTAGATGTTTAGAAATTTAAGCATAATTGTCAAGTTATATATAGAACTTTGAAATAATATTGATTTATAACTCTTGCCCTTAGAAGTAAAAGCACTTATAATTAGAAATTAGTTAACAGATTAAATAGATAAAAAATAAAATAATGCTGATAGAACTTCTGGTCTCTCTCACTTGTTTTTATTCAGTTCAAGATAGCTGTCACCTGTGCTAAGCATAAAGTGAAAGTAGTAGGCAAACGACACACAGATATGTCTAAAATAATCAGGAAGGTGAGATGAGATATCTGTAGGATGGTGGGGTAGATGAAAGGAATCCGTATAGCCATGGGACCATATAAGCCTTAAGGGTCTTATGGCTATTACAGGGCAACTTACATTGTCTTATCATGCCGATTTCCAATTGATTTTTGACTATATAATACTTGACAGGTCTCTGTGACAGACCTCTGGGGTAGCTGGGAAAACATAAGTATGGCACAGACTATAATAACATGTTTTGGTTATTTTCAGTATCTGTTCTTGATAAAACAGCTCTAATTCTTTTAAAATTGTATGACAGTGCAATATATGCATGACACAAAGCTAATAAACTGAGTCAGAATACAGCTGTTTTAAATAGCCGATTACTTAATGGTTGATGTTAAGAAGGTAGGACAAAACATATCTGAATAAGTTAGGATATGATATAAATTACACTTTGCTAGCACACTTTGTTTAAGTATAAAACTAATCCTCAGGACTAGTTGTGATCCAAAATTTATACATGGCCTCTCAGAAGGTCTCTCTCTGGCGTAGGTTAGCATTTATGCTTTTATGTAAACCCTAATTCTTATAAGATGCCAAATATTCAATGAATTCAATGATCCTAGTGGTGCAGTGGTTAGAATGCAGTATTGCAGGCTAACTCCACCCACAGCCTGGAATTCGATCCTGAGAGGGCTATAAGTTCACTCAGCCTTCATTCTTCTGAGGTGGTAAAATGAAGACACAGATTGTTGGAGGCAATATGCTAACTATGGAATGCTTAGAGAGTGATGTAAAACATTATGGAATGATATATAAGTCTTACTGCTTTTCCCAGGGCACTAAGTCTGGAGATTATAAAAGCCATCCCAAAACCTTTATTTTTCTTTTCTTAAAGTATTTCATGATTGAACTGAATATATATTTTAGGTCATTGCTTGTTGAAATACATAGCCTTTATTTCAGCTTCAGGTTAATTTGAACTGATTTCTATTTTTTAGGAAATATTGATACTTTGTTGAATCCATTATTCTTCTGCCCTTCTATTTCCTATGCTACTAGCTGCCACATAGTTCCAGTGTTTAATGGTTGGCAAATTGTTCTTTCTTCAACTGTTTCATCCTATTTACTCCAAATGTTTCTCATGTGGTTGTGGCCAAACAGCTTATTTTAGTAATCTAAATCAGGCATCCCCAACCTGTGGGACGCAGCCCACTAATAGGCCATGAGGGGTTTGCAACTGGACCATGGAAATGCGCTTGCCGGTCGCTTGCGTGGACCATCCCCTCCCCCGCTGGTACACAAAGCTGGAAATGTTGGGGAACTCTGGTCTAAATGCTTCAGACTTGTCAGGGATATTTTTTGCATACATTAGACAATGACTTTTGTGATATGGTTGTGGAAAAGTTTTTCTTCTGAAAACTCTCCCACACAGATTGTTATTATATGAGCAATGCTCTTTATGGTCCTGTGGACCAATATTCCAGTGTCAGCTAAATGTTTGATCGAGTCAGTAGCAGTGATCTGTGGGTTTGATTATATAGTACTAACACATTTTCAAGCAGTGTTAGCAGACATTATTTTTGTACTTCTAGATCGTACCTTAACTTCAGCAATTCAATGTAATACAAATTTCTTAATATTTCTCACAGTTGAAATTGCTAGCTAGAAGTGTTTAGAGATTTTTTACAGCTTTCTTTTGTTTTGTAAAAGTGAAGTATCTTCACTTTCAATTATTCAGGCAACTGTTTAGAAGAGTTCAAGCTTGTAGCAGAACAACACTCACAACTGAAAAGTTAGAGGTTGAAGGTATTTGTAGGCCTAGCAGATCAATCACCTTTTGGGCCTTATTACCAGCTAATAATATTGTAACCCCCCCCAAATAGAAAAGATTAATATTGAATTAATATCTGCATCTGCCTTATTCACTGATTAATTATTTGAAATCTGTAAGCATACATATAAGTAATAATAATTTAATAACCTTTCCTGCTGACCAACTGTTAACAATTCTTAAAAATAATTAAATACGCATTCAATTTTTCAGAAAAATATTGTATTTAGTTATCATATATTATGTATCATGTCAATGTCACTATGTCAATAGAACATACAATTTGACTAGGGATACCTTTTCCATGTAACTATAGAAGTCTTTAAATTATGGATTTAAGATAGTTACTAAGAGTACTGTGGCCTACAAATAAACCAATTGATTTCTCAAAGTGAAGATTAACAGGCAGAAACACACAATTTTAAATATGTGATGGAAGCATATGGTTGATTAGAAAGAGAAGACAAAGGATCAGGTAAATGTACAGGATCAAATAAATTATTGGAATGTCTTTGGAAGAGCTATAAGACTGAGACGGCAAACTACTGCCTATACAGTAAAGTTAAACCACCTCATTGACATTAACAAACTAATTAGTGAGCTAGGCACTCTATTGTTTTAATACCCACTTTTTGATACACATGCCTCATTTATAAAAGTAGATTTCCTGGGCCTTCAACAGCCGTGATCAACTGTGATGTTGGTTAATTATGCTTTTACACTCTCTCATTTTTCACCTCTTTCTGAGCACATGAAAGGCTTTCACTTGAGAAAAAAAAGACAATTATACGTGTCCCAGGATAATGTGAGTCCAAGCTGGGTCAGTGACTGGGACCAGCAATAGCAATAGCACTTAGACTTATATACCGCTTCATAGTACTTCATAGCTCTCTCTAAGCAGTTTACAGAGTCAGCATATTGCCCTCAACAATCTGGTTTTTTTACCGATTTCAGTAAAAATGAGTTTTACCGACCTCGGAAGGATGGAAGGCTGAGTCAATCTTGAGCCAATGGGAATCGAACTGCCAAACTGCTGGCAGTTAGCAATCAACAGAATTAGCCTGCCGTACTGCATTCTAACCACTGTGCCGCCAAGGCTCTAGAACAGGGGTGTCAAACTCACCGCGTCACGTGACGTGTTGCGATGTATCGTGACTTTTTTCCCCTTTCTGTAGCTGTGGTGGGTATGGCTTCCACCTGACGCATCCGGCCCATGGGCCGGCAGTTTGAGACCCCTGCTCTAGAGGTTTAGTTTTCTGAGCTTTCAGACTTGTGTTGGAGCCCATCCTCAGGGAACTTCTCTCTCACCAGAATGTGTCCTGATGACCAACCCAGTTTGAAAAAACAAACAAACTTTGAAACAATTTACATGTTTTACCAATTTAAATTGCTTTATTTTATGTTTATTGTTTACAGATCATCCATTGTACAAACAAATACACTGTTTTCCCCACAGTGCTTATTCAGGAGGTCCTTTTTTAACAACCACTCATTTAGCAACCATTCAAACCTGAACAGTGCTGGATGAGTAGTAGTTACAACTGGTTCTCAAAGTTCTGATTGTCTCAGTGTTCCTACAGTGCTACGATTGCAATACAGGTGCTTCGGAACTAACCCAGATTTCTGATCATGACAAAGTTACATGTGTTTGATTTTCAACCTTCTCTGCCAGCTTCCCACAAGCAAAGTCAATGGGGATGACAGCAGGAAGTCAGAAGTTGTGATCACCTGAGGTTCTGTGCTTAACAACCCACACAGTCCTTAACTATGGTAATCAGGGACTGCTGTCACTACCATTGCTGAGAGTTGCAGTCACATGCTATCATGCTTTACAACTGCATCACATCCCAGTCCCAATTATTGTTGTTAGATATGCACATATTAATCTCTGTAAGCTGTGGACTTTTAAATTCTACCTGCAGCTACTAAATATAGTACCAATCAAAAAGCCTTCTGCCTCTGTTTTAAAAACTGGCAAATAATATTTTTTATGGAACTAATTGCTCATTTATTCTTTAATCCATTCATTCAGCTTGTATCCTGCCTTTCATTATAATGAAGCTTTTTGGATTTTGACATATATAGTGGCAATACAATTCAACAAATATGGCCAAGTAAGATTTTCTATCATGTGGCTGATTTGCTGCTGTTATTTTTATTGTATTAAAAAGAAGAAGCTGGCGATGGAGATGTTTCACTTAGTGTGGCAGGTTAAATATTCTTGTTTATATCCTACTCTCTCTCTGAGAGTTCATGGAAGTTTCATTGGTTCTTTCCTTCATTTCTTGAAGGGAATGAGTTTTGCCTAGAAAGAATTATTAGCTAAAATATCTTGGAAAGGGTCAAATTTGAAATTGGGTCTTTCTAGTTAAATATCAATATGTTCATATTCCACACTGGATACCTGGGTTGATCTTCATCCTGATCCCAATTTAATTTTGTAGTCATCCTTTCTAGAAATAATGGTAATAATTACTATTATAGTGAGAGGTAGGCTATATCTTGGATTACTGGGATTTGGATTATGTGAAGTAAGGAAATGGTCAGGGGGGATATATCTTAAGTTAGTGGGGAAGAAGGGATGAAAAGTGTTGGTTCCTGAAACTGGAGAACTGGGAACTGGAACTGATGATATGGAAAGTAGAAAAGTAGACAGATAATAAAGGTAACAAGAGAATGATGCCTGGTCGCAGGTAGAGGAGAGGGACAGAAAGGTGGTAGAAAAACGTAAGGAAAGATAGAAAATGTGGAGCAAATGGAGATTGACAGAAATACAGGTATATGGGGGGGGGAGAAAAGTTGAATAGGAAAACATATCTAAAAGACACAGAAGCATGGACATAGAAATATGAAGGTTATGAATGTTTTTCTGCTATAGATCATAAATTGATGCACCATCACCCTTTCTGGTAATAAAGTAGCTCAAACAATAAAAGTGAAGAAGTGGTATAAAATCATACAGTAGATTGAGATCTAGGCATCTCCATCAAATACATTAGATATTGTCTCATGTTATACCTATGTTGGAAATGGCATCTTAATGAGAACTTTAGACAGTATTTGAAAGATATGCTTTTGCAACATGAGAAAATATATTTCTGAAAAAGTCTAAAGGAACCATTTCTTTTATAAGTTTTACATGTGGCCATAAATGCACACACATATAAAGAAAAGTAAGAACAGTTTTTGCAACAGCTATGAGCCTAAAAAGAAGGTTGCTTTAATGATTAGAAGAGGTAGACTTTTATCATACTGCAAACCAGTGCTTTTTTTCTAAAAAAAAAAAAAAAAGGTGTCAGAACTCACACACGTCATACAACCCGCCTTGCCTACCCTACAAGGTTCCATCCAAAAAAGGTGCTGGAACTCCGTTCTGGGCGTTCTATGAGAAAAAAAGCCCTGCTGCAAACCATCTTTTTCAAAAGTGTTTTGCAAGCACTAATCATTATATTGACTAGATGATATGCATGTAAAACAAATAAGACAAATCAGCATCTATAATTATTCAATTGTGTTTTAATGGAAAATATTTATAAAGCCAATGGCATTCCATATAGATGTGTCATAAAATGACACTTTTATTATTACTACATTTCAAATACTTTATATTTGTATTTATATGATGAAGTATATACATTAGAACAGTAGCCCCCAACCTTTTGGGCACCAGGGACCGGTTCTGTAGAGAGAGATTTTCCCGCAGACTGAGGCCATGGTTTCACATGCTGCCTGCATCCCGTGGATGATGATGATGATGATGATGATGATGATGATGATGATGATAATAATAATAGAAGGGTCCTTGGAGGTCTTCTAATCCAACCCCTACCCTATACCATTTCAGACAGATGGTTGTCCAGTCTCTTCTTAAAAACTTCAAGTGTTGGAGCATTCACAATTTCTGGAGGCAGGTTGTTCCACTTATTGTTCCACTAATTGTTCTAACTGTTAGGAAATTTCTCTTTAGTTCTATAAAAAAACCTTTTGTTTTTTCTTTGAAACATCCAAAGCAGCCAAAATTCTCAAAGATTGTAGGATTTATTTGAATTAATACTTATTGTTGGGTGCTTGTTTGCTTCTGGCTCCAATTCAAGGTGTTTGTTGTGACCTTTAAAGCTCTACATGGTATGGGTCCTGGAACTGTCTTCATCCCATTACATCAGCCCATCCCACCTGGTCTGGTAGGGGAGGTATGTTGCAGATCTCATCAGCCAAAGATTTCCAATTGGCAGGGTCCAGGAAGAGAATCTTATCTGCTGTTGCCATTCCCATGATGATGAGGCAGGCCCACACTCTCCTGACCGTCTTTAAAGCCATAAAAACATGGCTTTGCACCCTTGCTTGGGGCACGCAGATGAGCATGTAGCCATGGGTTTGGTTGGTGAAAGCCCTCCCTCTATTTTTTAATTAATTCTTAACATCTCTTGCCACTTTTAAATTTAAATTTTTAAATTAAATTTTATATACTATTTTTTATGCTTTTAATATTTAATTGCCCATCACCCAGAGTCCCTTTGTGAGGGAAATGGTTGGTTTTTAAATATGACAAATAATAAATGAATATTCATAATTCTGTGAATAGTCATGTATTATTTCTATGTCGAAGTAGTTTTTAAAAGGTGGCAACCTATTCCTGATTTCATAACAAGAACGTGCATTTTTGTATTCAACAAGAATTTAGCTGATAAATACAGGCTTAGCCAATCTCATTGGACACATGTTGTACTTTGACAATAAAGGTTGATTTGATTTGATATAGGATACACATTTATAAGCCTAATTATAAGTGGTTCCAAGAAAATGAAGTAGTATTCTGCTTATTCAGAATATATTTTCTTTTTCCCAAAAGGGAAAATTGTTCATATTCATCAGTTCACTATTATTCATGGAGATACATCATACCTATCATATTTCCATCCATCAAAATGAGAATTTTATTGTATTGCATTTCATTAATCACAGTTGAATTTATATAAATCTGTATACAGGTGATCTGCTATGTATGTTGTTACTAATAAAGCCAAAGGTGTGTCATTCCTTTATTTTTTTAGTCATTTTTTCTTATGGTTACATATTAGAATCAAATTACCTCAATACCTAAACATATATACTTTTCATTAAAATGTAGCACTGTTAAAATGTACCGTTGATTAATAATATTGTATAACTCTCTTATATTTTGCAGCCTTAATTATAAGGCTACTGTTTTTATCATTCAATCAGCATTTATGAAATCAATAATGAAAAATGACATGCATCTTGGAAACAGTACAAAGGAAAATTTTGCACAATAATAAAGTGCTCTTGAATGTTATTTTCAGTGTACTAGATGAATCAGTATTTGTATTATTCATGTCTGCATTTAAATATTGTCTTTTGAACACATATGTTTAATATAGATAACCTAGGTAAAATTTCATTCTGTACTGAAAATGGAGCTCTGTTTTATATATCAGAGCTTTCAAAACAATTGTACATTTCTATGTGGTGTTAAACATAGTGAAATATATTTCCTTAGAATCAGTTCCATACTTAATATACTAAAGAGTACCATATATCAGAGAGTGCGTACACCCACAGCCACATGCACACATATCAGTCCATCCTATCTCACAGGGTTGTGGGGAAAGTAGGAATTAGGAACATTAGTTATGTTATTGACTTGTGTTATATATTAAAAGGGCATAATAAAAATATAATTTTATATAGATTGTATTATAAAACCTGTAACATGGTCTAACTCTTAGAATTGAATCCAGCTGTATCTATTTGCTAGCAGAATAGACACTTGTACCAAAATAATTCCCCTCTCTCTGTAGCTTCCCTCATGCATCCATGTGTCTATTTTGGACAATTGGGTTATTTTCTGGAGCAGATTTGAAAGAAAATAGGGAGATAGAGTGGGGGAAAGTGGAAAAAAAGTTCTTTTGCACTGACAGTAATTTATCTGCATAACATTGTATTGCTCCTATACTGTATTTGACAGTAATTTATCTGCATAACATTGTATTGCTGCTATACTGTATTCAGATGACAAAATATTTGCATAACGAGAGATCTAATACATATAATTATACAGCCATAATTCTAATTTATAATCAGTAGGAACCTGAATATTTTCCAGAGTAGAAACACAGCACCAAACCCTATTGTCCATTTCTTTATTGTTCATATGGATATACTCAGTATATTATATATCTCAAATTGTACCATGTAAAGGTGATTGATATAAATCACTATATCTTACTAGGAAATCCCTAAGTCTTATGAAACACCTGAGATTCCCTAGCTATATAAAGATAAAGGTTTCCCCTGTCAAGCTCTAGGAAGTTGTGCTCATCTCAATTTCTTAACCAAGAGAGCCAGTGTTGTCCAAAGACATTTCCATGGTCATATGATCAGCATGGTACGCTGAGGCACACGAAATCCTATTACCTTCCCACTGAAGTGATACCTATTTGTCTTCTCGCATTTGTATGCTTTTGAACTGAGCAGGAGCTGGGCAAGTAAACGGAGCTCACCCGTCATGTGGCGCTTGGATCTCGAACCCAAGCTTCCAGCTCAATGTCTTTAACTGCTGAGCCCTCTTGCCCCTACCTATATAGGTCCTGTTTGAACATTCTGATTTAATTTTGAATCTGTCTATTAAACTGCTGTAAATAAATGAAGAATTTAATATATTTTTACTGTAGTTTTGTGTTCTGAATTTTGTTCACCCAAAAAAATAATAATCCAAAAGTAAACATATTTTTATAATAATATTCTGTAGTTGTGAATTGCAGATCTATTTGAACTAGGATATTTGCTCTTCAGGTGACTAAAAGTAAAGGTAGAATTGCGCAAGTATATGAATTTAGTTGTTTTTAGCTTATATAGTATAGTGTTTATTAAATTATTTAGTCTTTGTTTTTTTGACAAAGACTAAAGGCATACAGAGTATTTTGTTCACAAAACTTGTAAAATGTAACAACTATCTGTTTTCATTGCTCTGGAAAAATCATGAATTCTTTACAATTTAAAATTATCATTTTTTTGTTATTTTTATTTCTGCTTCTTATTTATATACTGAAATGGTATTCTTTTCCAAATACAATGCAGACGATCATTCAGTAACCCACTAAATGTATATACTGTATGATATAACAATAATATATTGAATTTAGATGCTGCCCAATGCTCAGTGAATCTGACTAGCTCACATCAATCAAACAATGAAATTACAATAAAATCATTAAAAGATAAAGATAAAATATGATAAGTGTGACACACCGCATGGAATCAAGCGAAAGGACTCACGTGTCCTCAACAAAGGCCTAGATAAAGAGCCATAGTCTTCTAAGCAATAGCAGAGTGGGGCCATCCAATTCTTGGAGCAAAGTGTTAAGCACCGGTGCAGAGAAGGTGTACTTCTCAGGTCCGAATAGATGTTTAATCAAAGGAAGCTGGAGCATACCAGTCTTTAGGACTGAATATGCTAGGTAAATGCTATTGGAGGCTAGCAGTCCCTCGCGTATCCAGGATCTATGCTATATAGGCTTTATAAGTAATAACCAGTACTTTGAATTGCACCCAGAACCAAACTGGAATCAGTGCAGCTTGCTAAACAAAAGTATATAGGCATGCCCATTATTCTTCTCACTGCCACATTCTAGACATGTTAATTGGTAGGTTAATTATTTATACCATGCCTTAAAAGTCAGCATATCTGTTAAAATCAAGAAGGGTATTCTAAGCAATCTAATAATTTAAATTTTGCAAACCAGGGCACTCGCCTTAATATAAGTAAGACAAATTAATTCGACCATTACTAGCCTCTTTAAAAACTACTTATTATAATCTGAGTTGTGGTGAAGAATACTACTGCCGTTATTTAAAAGATCCACTTTAGTTTAAGTGAATATGGAAGGGAAGCAATAGTTCTAGTACTTGGTCCAGCACTCATGAAAAATAATTTTGAAGGGCAAGAACAGTTGATATCACTCTGTATTTATCTCCCTCCTATTGCAATTATAATAAGAATTAGTATTATTATATTTTTATCCTACTTTTATATATACAAAAAAAGAGAGACAGGTTAACTCAAGGCGGCAAACTTACCAAACATACTGTACTTCTTCCTCCTCCTATTTTCCTCACAACCACAGCCCTGTGAAGTGGGTTGGGCCAAGAGAGAGTGACTGGTCCAAAGTCACCCAGCCAGCTTTCATGCCTAAGGGAGACTTAGAACTATGTCTACTGTTTTCTAGACCAGTCCCTTTACATATTGGCTCACCTCCAGGTGTATTTTTCTATTATGGTTTTAAAATACTCCTTCTCCCCATATGTAGCCTTAAGGACTTATTTGGCTGGTGCTTGTAACTTTGTTACAGGTTAACACCGGTGATTATTTCTCAGAGAAATAAGTGTGCCCACAACTTAGTCAATGTTTTCCATGATTTCTAATACAATGATACCTTGGTACTTGATTGCTTCAAAACTTGTTGAATTTAGTACCCAGTGCATTTTGATGCAAAAATGTTGTCCCTGTACTTGTTTGTTTGGTACTCATGTACTGCAGTAGGAAAAGGGGACGGCTATGGAAAACAGACAGGAAGTTGGTCATGCTAGCAAGATTGCTGCAAAAGGAAAAGAGATGGTCACAGAGGGCAGACAGGAAGTTGGCTGGGAAGGTCTCTGACATAGGAAAAGGGAACAGACAAGAAGTCCTTCCCAGCTAAACAAAGGGTAAATTAGTTAAACAGCTAAATAGATGAGTGTTTTAGCACTTGTCATTTTTAGTACTCGTCACACCTCCCAGAACCAATTAACAATGAGTACCAGGGTACTACTGTATCATCTAGAGCAGCTAAGCTGGCTCAGGAATTCTGGGAATTGAAGTCCACAAGTCATAAAAGAGCCAAGGTTGACTACCCCTGATCTAGAGTAACATAATGATTATAATTTTTGCCTTGTAAATAGAAATTGCTGGTTGAGAATATATTTTTTAAATTATTTTTCTTTCTAGGAACTGTACTTTTCTCTGTTCCATTTTTTAAAAAATAGCTTTAGTCATAACATTTTATTATTTTTCTAATGACATGAAATTGAAGTATAATGTATGGGGATATGTGAGCTTTATGACTATGTTGCTGGCAAGTTCACATATCCCAACATCTATATAAACTCTGAAGTAGACAGTGTTGATTTCCAATAATTTCTCAATCTGGAGAAAAAGGAGAAAAATCCTGTACTTGAGTTTATGACTAGAAGACTAATGGGTTGGAAGATTATCTGCTGCAGTCATTGGGAAAGAGCATAGAATAATCTTCCAACTAAGTATGTAGATGAGTATAATACGGGGAATATGATTTTGTAGTGATATGATATAAAGCCACATACATGTCAACAGATACTCAGGATCCACAATTGTGACACTGAGAAAAATATGAGGGAGCTTACAACTTGAAACTCAAATACATCAATTTCTGTATAGTTAGGCAAAATCAAGGAAGAATGGTAGGTGGGAGAGCGTAACAGCAGCAGAAACGCCCATAAGGGCACGGTAGCTGGACTGAATACCTTGCTAGCTGTTGCCAAAGAGTTAAACCTGAATAAGATTTTCTTACGCTGGCACAACTACAAGTTAGTAACAGCTTATACCCTAAGTGCATATATGCCCTTAGAATATATAACTTATATTCATTCAAAACAAAACTACAATACCTGTATTTAGTGTTATATCAGTTGTATATTCTTAAATATGTATATATTTGTAAGAATTAAAACTGGTATGAATATTGTTTGCTTTATTGAACAAACTTTTAAGTTTCAATTATTTTAGCATGAGAGTATTGAAATGAAATGTTTTCAGTTTGAAATTTCAAGTTGAGATTTAATGGAATATGTATTTTGAGGAAAACAACTGGAAAGATTTAGTTGCATTGATTTTACATTGTTATCAATAGCATAATGCTATCAAAGAAAATTGCAGTGTTTTCCACATGACTTTATAGCTGTTGATATTGCATAAGTAGAAGTAGGGAAGGTAGTCGTGTGACTTATTTTTCTTTTTTCTTTCATTATTTTGCTGTTTTAATCATATAAACTTAAGAAGAAAATATTGTTAGGGCTGTAGAACAGCTTGTGTAAATTACGTATGGAAGGAAGTTATTGTAATGAACTTTTCAGTTATGTGGAAATATACTGTAATATGAAGTAAAATTATGAGATGATTGTGATAGAATTCAATCTCCTGTTCAGTGATTAGCATTTAGCAAAGAGATCAGTACATCTCCCATCTGAATGATAGGTGTCAGTTGTACTGAATGTCTGAAAGATCACCCCAAATCAGCTTAAAAAGTCTTCATATCTTGTTTGTTATAATAGGATCATTTGCTTGGATAATCTATTCAGGTTCAGATTCTGCAGCTTCAATCATATAATTTATTATTTTATTAATTTTTATTTCTCTGTTTATTTATTAAATTTATATAACCATCCATATTACCAGAAGTAACTCTGGGCAACATGTTGTTGTTGTTAGTTGCGAAGTCGTGTCCGACCCATCACGACCCCATGAACGTTCCTCCAGGTCTTCCTGTCCTCTATCATCTTCTGGAGTCCATTTAAGCTCATGCCTGTTACTTCAGGCATGAAGCCACCTCATTCTCTGTTGTCCCCTTCTTCTATTGCCCTTAATCTTTCCTAGCATTAGGCTCTTCTCCAGTGAGTCCTTCCTTCTCATTAGGTGGCCAAAGTACTTGAGTTTCAACTTCAGGATCTGGCCTTCTAAAGAGCAGTCAGGGTTGATCTCTAGGACTGACCGGTTTGATCGCCTTGCAGTCCAGGGGACTCGCAGGAGTCTTCTCCAGCACCATAGTTCAAAGGCCTCAATTTTTTTGCGCTCAGCCTTTCTTATGGTCCAACTTTCACAGCCATACATTGCAACTGGGAAAACCATGGCCTTGACTATACGTACTTTTGTTGGCAGGGTGTTGTCTCTGCTTTTTAGTATGCTGTCTAGATTTGCCATAACTTTCCTTCCCAGGAGCAAGCATCTTTTAATTTCTTGGCTGCAGTCCCCATCTGTGGTGATCTTGGAACCCAGGAAGATAAAATCTGTCACTACCTCCATTTCTTCCCCATCTATTTGCCAGGAATTGAGAGGGCTGGATGCCATGATCTTGGGCAACATATAACAATCAAATAAAACAATAATATAATAAGCAAACACTATAAAACAATTATAAAGGTATGAACAATTATCATTAAATGATTGCCAGTATCTTCCAAATTTAGTAAAGATGTAATCATGGATACCTTGTTTCAACTTTGTATTTTTGTTCTGTTCTACTATTAAAAAGTCTTATTTAAAAATTTAAATTGTTAATGAGTTTTAATATTCCTAGAAATAATCTAAGAAAGACATATCAAATATCTTTCAAATGGATCTGAATACTATGTGTAAATGGAACAATACCTGGATTTGATATTGAAATATGATTTGATGTACTTTTTAAAATGTACAATAATAAAACAAAAGGATTTGGTACTGCTATAGATGAAACGGTTAATACTATTTTTTAAGTTCTCCTTTTTCTTTTTTGGATTGGATCTTGAGTCTGTTCTGCTAACAGAAGAGCTTCTATGTTTATAGAATAGATTCTGATCCAGAGAAAAGTGTGTGGAAATAATTTTTCACTGATTTTCTCTTCTTTTTACAAACATTAGTAATATTGTTCTATCAGATCCTGCAGTCTTTTGGAAGATACTTTCAGTTGACAGTCTTTACTAGAAACAGTGTCATGTGATTAAAATTCCTCTGTGGTAGAATCTGCCTCCCAGAGCAACAGTTGGGATCAAGACTATTATTTGTACAGTTTTGCAATACATAAAATGCTACATATAATGTTACATAGTATTATGCTACTACTCTCAGCTTTAGAATGGTTTTCCAGCAATCGAAGCTTAGTAACTTTCCATTGAACCTTAATAGAGGGCAGAAGAAATTGGTACTGGTAATAGCATCGTCCTTTATTAGTGCTTTCAAAATATAGGTTGTTGGAATTGTTTGTACTTGATCAGCAATGCTAGTAACTTCTGGACTGTGTCCATGTCTACTCCCAACATTCATGAAGGGGATGACGAATCATCTTGCTGCAGTGCATAAATACATTTTGAATTGCTTTTTTGTTTTACTGAATATTCATAATTTAGGACAAATAGTGAATCTGTACTTCCAACTTCTGATAACTAGTGGTTATAGTATAGTTGAATAATGCCTTTAATAATAATGAAAATGTAACCAATATTTTGATTACACAGGGAAAACATCCTATTGCACATGTGGTCATCTCCATAACTGAGGGTAATAGACTATTATTACCTGTGTGATTAGCTGCTTCATTCCAGATTTTTACCTAGAATACTATGATCTGTGGATAACCTTATTCTAGGTTTTCAGAACTGAGAGTAAGTGATATTTTATTCAGCACCTTGTTTTCAGTTTATCTTCTATGTTTGAAGAAGTCGCATAAACATATGTTAAGAACTGTAGATACTAAATTGCCACGCTTGGCACCTGCTGAAAGTAAAATGCCAGTGCAAAACATGTGCTCAATTTAACAGTCCATAACCTTCTATTTGAATATTGAAATCTTTACACTAAGGAAAGCTCGTAAGAAATTATACCAAAGAGATATAAATGGATTTTTAGAAATATACATGTTTATTGGCTTATATTAATTGAATAGAATGTATGAAATATGAAATTGCTTTTTTTTCCATAAATGTACTTTGGTGAATAGTTTAAAAAAGTCTAAAAAAGGTTGGGGAGAAAATGTACTCTGGATGAGTGATATCACACTGGAATTTAGATGACCATTGCAATTTAATTGTATTCAGTTCTATCATAATTATTTATTTTATTCTATTTAATTATCACCTAATGTACAATTTTACCAGAGATTATTTATTTCCATAACTCATGAGATTCTCTAAGTAATGCATAGAGTATTCCACATGTTGGCAAGACCTGCTCATGTGATGGCATTTTATATCATAGACATACTTAGCAAGTTTTTCTTTCGCTTGTTTTACATTGATATTACTGAATAGTTTAAAACAATATTCAAGAAGAGGCAGAGAAAGAAAAAAGCCTAGGTGTAGTCAATAATAAAAAAAAATCTTATTAATTAGAATTTATCATCATCTGCTTTCTGTGGTTCTTTAAAATTATCACACTGTGAGTTGCTTTGTATCTTTAATGGTACTGTTCAGGCAACAACTGGTTGCTTTTTGGCCAGCAGTTATACATTGCTTCTCTGTTATCACAGGTGTTAACAATACAGTTTGCAAGTATTCATGGCACTTTTGCTAAACAAAATAGTAGAAATATATACATTTTGAATTAAGACAACCTTCAATATTCTAGCATGAAAGATGGAACTTTTGAAGAACCAGGTTACCTTTTCTTTTTTAACCTTAGTACCACAATGTGCCTGCATGCTTTAGTACTGATTTCTCAGCTAGTTGTGTCCCAGGAGGCCTTATTGAGTGCTGAACTGCTCAGAGACTTGTACCCTTATAAAATGGAGAAAAATGTAGTTTGTATGAATTGTTCTTTACCTTGGTTTGGGTTCAGAATGGCAGCTGCACTCCGACTTTGTGTGTGACAGCACAAAAGACAGCAAAAATGAAAAGCAAGTCAGCAAGTACACAGACAAAAGCAACGATCAGCTAATATAGCTCCACATGGTCTGACTAATTTATGAGAAAAAACTGTTCTGTTCGTTGGATCAGCACTCTGAGGAGGCAAGTAGAATTGTAGGAAGTTTTCATTGACTCTCTTGAGCAACTAAGGAAAACACTAGAGATTCTTCTCAGTTTGAACTTTATCAGGGTGTACGCTTAATCAATAAGGTATTGGAAAAAGAATTAATTACTAAAGCAGAATAAAACAGCTGCATTTTAAAGTAAGGATCTATCAATTCAGTAATCTTCCAGTTACAGGGCAGATGCCATGAGGATCATTTTGACTTCATGTAATGAGGAACTGAGGGAGTTTTCTCATGAACAGGGAATACACATTAGCCTATTTCAGTTATTTGTCATCAGTACAACTCATTTTCCAATTCTGAATTATAGTTTGTGCTTGAGATATTGGCCAATATAGAGAATTCCCATATTCATGGCGCTAAAAGCACTAATGTGGAAATTGTTAGCACCATGAGAAAAAGTCTTAACCTTCCTAAGCCTTTTTATTCTAAAGGCTGTGGCCTGAGTGGTTTCATGCCGGACATACCTCTATTGTGTTCATTGTAAGGGTCAGGGACCTGCCTGTTGAAGAAGCAGTAATTTGAACACAGCCTGTAAATGTTTCATCTGTAATTTCCATAATGGTGAATTTCAAGGAGGGCTGAGAAGGGTTATGGGAGATGAATTAGGTTTTTAGTGAGCTCATTAGGAAGCCAAACAGAGTTTAGACAGCAAGGCGGTGAGTGTGGCCGTAATCAGTTCTGCTCGCTTTGTTCCCTGCCTTCGGGACATTTTTTTCAGAAACTTCATCGCAGGAGATGATGAGAATATAGTGAGTAGAGGCAGTAATCTGATGGTTGACTTGTTGACTTGTAAACCTCTTAATTCATTTTTTTTTGTTCAATTTAATCTATTACTTCTTAAGGAAAATGAGCTGAATGCACTATTCTGCACTATTCACCTTTTAAATTATGCTCATGTTGAAGATCTTGTTATGCCTGAATAAACATGAAATGAGTTGGCATTTTCCCATAAGAGGCACACCCATTTTAACACCATGTATTTACCATTCTTGGAAATGTCTCATTAACTTCTGAGAAACTGTCTACATGATATTTCGGGGCTACTGTAACACACCTCTTGGCAGCCATAGAATGAATTTTGGTTAATACCTCATAATATCCATTTTTATTCTCAACATGAAGAGAGTTCTCTATAGAAAATTGATGCAGTTTGCTCAGCTAATTTTCATGCTCATTCCAATTAATTTAACATGACCCAGATTTCCTTCCTCGGGCTCATCCTAATTAGTAAGGCAACACCTAGAACAAGTTCTGTTTAATAACATTGAAGAACACTAGTTGTGTGTGATTTTGATGCTAATAAAGATATTAACTAGTGGGACAGATATTTGATGTCAATTATGGTATGTAATTTAGAAGTCCCAATGTGCTACAGAGAGTATAGGAAGGCTAGAAAATTACTATGGAGAAATAATAGTGTTTTTATGTCTTCCACAGCACCTAACTACCCTGTGGGACCAATTAGGGTGTGCGATTTTTTTTTCTTGGTACAACTAGATTGTCAACTAATTCTATAATAATGAGTGAGAACTGCTTTTTAGGAGTTACAACTCTAAAGAATCAAAAATAGGTCCAGGCCTAGTCTTCATTGAATGTTGTTATATCACATGTGATTGAACAAAAATATGGCTTAAGTGAAAAAGAGGGTTTCCCCAAGTGCTTAACTAAGGATTTATTTTAATTGTTGATATCTATGTAGATCAGTTTCTGATTTTCTTTATACCTTTAGAACATAGTTCATATAATTGTCTATGAAAATTTAATATTTCATCTATCTAGTTTTTATGTTGGAGCCTGATAAATAATTATACATATACAATTTATAATCACACTTTTTGAATGTTTCACATTGTATAATTCACTTTAGAGATTCATTGTTGCTAATATTTTAATTGTCAATGAAGAAAAGAAAAAGTTTAGGTCCCGTGAATTGGATCATGACATCTAATGAATACTAGAATTAGCTAAGGCTATTTAGAAGTTACTTATTTTGTTTTCAAAGCTTTAATATATACCATTGACTTTTTTTAAAAGAGGAAATACATTGCTGGCTATCTATACAAAGTTTGCAATCTTATGGTATAACTCATTGGAATTAAAATCCATTTCATTGGGTCTACATGAGGAGACCCAATAAATCCTTTTAATAAAGGCTATAATAAAAGATGAGATTAATTAACCAAATTAAGTCCAGCACTGAACCACGATACCAATACAGGAATTAAAGAAAGGATTGTAGAACCAGAAGCACTATTCCCCATTACCAAATTGCTTATCATTAGTATTTCATTGCTTGTTATAATGCTGGGATCATTAAAAAAAACTTAAGAATAAGAATGATACAACTCTATGCTATTTCTATTCAATCTTCAATACAGTTTAGGTATTTTAAAGATATTTATATCTACAGTTGTTTTAATACCATTTTTATTTACGATTCTCTTGCATTTCCAGCTAAACGCTATTCAAATTGACTTACATAGATAATATAATCAGTTAAGAATGACCAGAAACAACAATAGTATAAAAGTAAAGACATAAAAAGATATAAACTAGCAGATAATACTCAGTAATAACTACAGTAGAGCAAAATAGAATTAGTAATATCTTTGATAAGTTGAAGGTTGCCAGAACACAAATGGTTTCAAGCTGGCATGAATTTGCTGTTTGAAAGGAAGCTAAATGAAACTACTGTTCCTGTATTACTTAAATAAAATCAATCAATCATTAAATAAAAAATGTTAATATGTTTTTATTTCCATAATTGAAGATAAGATTGATTATGAAGTTCTCCGTTTTGACTCAAACTTAAATCTAATTTTAAATTTTGAAGCTGCTCAACAACTTTCATTAGAAATCAGTAAACACCCTTCCTTCCTCTCTCAAAGCTGGATGGAATTTATAGTTAAAATAGCCCCATATAAGGAGATAAAATGTGACAAATTTCAGAAAAATAAGGAGCACTTTGTACTAGATGCCTTTAACCATTTCTTAGAAGAGTTCCAGAATCAATGCAGGTAAACCTATGCAGAAGTACACTCTGGCTGCAGGCTTTTTTAAATATGAAACCAAAGTAAGACTTCACTGAAGTAAACCTTTTTTTCAGGTATGATGCCAAATTTGGAATACCTCATGAGAATGTGTTGAAGGGATTTGCAAATTTGCTATATATTTAACATTCTTAAAAACTTTTATGACAGCTTTTATGTAGGAAAGTCTAAAGATTGCAGAATTTGCTTTATACCTTCCAAGATGCGAAAGATTGGAAAACAACCATGAATGGTCAGAGGGCATAGATAAGAGGCTTTGACTAGTGCACGGGTGTCAAACTCACCATGTCACGTGACGTGTCGCGACGTATCATGACTCTTTGCATTGCCGGCAATGGGGTGGGCGCGGCTTTGGTATGATGAAACTGGCCTGCAGGCTGGCAGTTTGATACCCCTGGACTAGTGCATTGATTAAAAAAATGATAAAATGTTAGAAATGCCAAGTTGATTATATTACCATCAAATTGGTGTTGATTCTTAGTGACCACATAGACATTTTCCAAAATAATGAAGATTCTTGATTGTTCTCAGATTCTACCATTCCTACATGCAGCTTCATTCTTCCAGGTTAACTTCCAATACCAATCACCAAATTTCCACATTCCTGAAAATCCCCAGATGTAAATTTCCAGGTAAAAATAATATGCAGTATACCACACATTAGAGAGAATAGCTGACATTTGACTATGAAGAAGTGAATATGAGGAAGTAAATATTTAGACTCTACTCCAGATCCTGCTAAAAGAGCCATGCCTTTAGAACTTATGAAAACCCAACAAAATTGAGGTTATTTGAATCTTGAGAAGCTCTGAGAAGTTTTTTCCCCTTTTGCAGTAGGAGCAACTATATGAAGAGAGAAATTTGTTTGGTATTTTTAAAAATAAACTAGGAATTGGAAACCTGCAGGAGTAATAATGCATAATGACTAGAACAGCAGAACATCTTGATGAGCAATAAAGAAATAAAAAATTTCTAGCTTTAATTCAGGATTTGTTAAGGTAGTAACAAGAACATAAAGTATAAGCAGTATCCTTCTGAATTTGGCCCATCTAGTTCAGCAGTCTGTTCTCACAATGGCCAAGCAATGGGACAAAGAAGCCCACTATTCTTCTAGCACAGACATGTCAAACACAAGGCCTGGGGGCCGGATGCGGCCCGCGAAGTGGTTTCATGTGGCCCACGAAGCCATCCTGGAAACAGTAAGGGAATGGCCCCCTCTGCCTTGGCCCTGGCCCAAGCCGGCTGGGAGCCAATGTACAATTTTGTAGTGGCCATCTATGCTGAAACGCCTTCAGTCTTAGCTCCATAAGCCCCCCCCCCGGCATGGCCTGAGAGGAACAGTGAGGCTCCTCCAGTGGACCATGCCTTGGCACTTGCCCTGGTCCCACCCCCTTCTGCCAGAGACCCTCAGATCTGTCCCATTCCTGCCCAGGCCCCCACAGGTGCCCTTGACCCGAACGATGTAGAGCTGGCCACACCCACCCAGTAGGCCACACCCACTCCATCCACGCCCACCCAGTAGGTCGCACCCACCTGGCCCCCTGAGGCCAACTGCAATGCTGATGCGGCCATCAATGAAATTGAGTTTGACACCCCTGTTCTAGCAGAACAATCCCGGATTCTTAGCTTCCATGCAATGTTAAAAGAATCAGAGCTAGACATTTCCTGTTTATTGCTTCTACTGAGGAAAGATATGAAGCAGTAGTTATCAGTCAGCATTCTGTAGTATAATGTTTGTTACTAATAACCCACAACTTGCAGATATCATGGGATTGGCTTATATATAAAACAACCATGTTCTTCTTGAATTTGAGGCCAATGTTATTTCTAATGGTGACTGCAGTGCCTACACCCTTAGTTTTCTTGGTATCCAGTCCTTAAATTTCAGAAATGATGTATTTATTTAAAAAACTTTATAGATTACAAAAAATCCCCACATTTTATTATATTAAAATCTATTTTTAATGTCTATTTTTTCATTATCAATGTGCAGTTTGTATATATTTTTCAATCACAAAATAGAAAATTATGCCAAATTTATTTAGCATTTTTTCTCTTTAAAATAATTACTAAAAGACAGACAAGGTAAAATACTGGGCTTAGTTTTATGAGTTAACTGTATTGTGGGTGTTCCTGCACATGTGAATTCATTGATGGCTCAGTACTGGAGGAAAGGCAGAGTAATCCTTTTTCCTTAATGCTGTTTTTTCCAGCATAATTTTCCAGGTTCTTATGTATCTTATGTGAGTGGGTGTCTATATGTGTGTGGGGGTACATGTTTGTAAAATTAAAAAAGCAAAAGTGTGATTCTGATTTTAGTTTTCTTGCAATCTTGTCAAGTTTATCAGGAATCAGGTTTCTTCAGTATGCACTGGGTAGGTTACTGTTAATTTGATCTACTTGCACATTACTTGGAAAAATATTATTTATATAGCTTTGTTATTAAAATTAAATTAAAATAACAAATATAAAATTAATTCAATTTGTATGATAAATGGGGGCCTTGTTTATTACTAATGATAGATATTCTAATTTTCCTCTTCCTATTAAAATACATTAGATTTTATATTTGCTAATTATAGTCTGTGACTATATTAAATGTAAAGGTTTATTATGTGTATGTTGTTGCTGTATGTATCCAATATACATTGGTGTTCTAATATAGGATGATCATTTTCCACGTTAACAACTCAAACATTCAAATTCAGTGAAATAGTTGCTAACTTCTCTTCCATTGGTTTTAGCAAATTTTGAATGACAATGTACTTCCTAAATCAGAACAATAACTTACTTAAAGTAAAAAGGTTTAAATTAAACCTGCAAAAAAAAAAAAAAGGTATCAGTTTTCAAACTTAACCCTTCACATTCTGGCATTTTCAGACTGCCAGCCAAATGAACCCTTTAAGAGGAGGTGTTTAAATATGTCTGCAGCACCCAGAGAGTTAATCCACCCCATTGTGCATAGGTGTTGGAACTCTTATGGTATGTAAGCTCATACAACATTCAGAGTTATTTTGTATTCTCCTTTAATATATACATTTTCCCAATACACGCCTTCTGAAAATTTAGTTCTTTTATTGCTGTAATTAGATATGCATACATGTACAGTTACTGAGAGAAGATTACACATATAGGGGGCTACCATCCTCTCAAATATCCCATATTGATCTGACTCCTAGTTATGATTAATATTATATTGATTATATTAACATTAATATTATAAATTGTATAGGAAGCATTACAAATAATTTTACAGATTTTAAGAATGTGAAGTCCTAGAAGCTGAGTCACTAGAAATGGGGTGACCAAATTGGGAAGGAGGCATTATTTCATAATTAAAATTAAATTTCTAAAGAAAATTGGATAGCTTTATTTAGGCTCAAAGATCATGTGCTTCTAAATGAATATACTCTTTTCCCTAAAATTATCAATGTGCTTTAAATGGATCTGGACTTGTAAAGGGTCACCTGCAAGATTCTAAATCAAGTGATTTTATACTCTGTGTGTTCCTAATTTAAAACAATTCTACTAAGCCAGCACAGGCAAGCCACTTTTACAGATGCTAAAACTATACTCTTAAGCAGTGACATCTAGCAGCCACTAAAACAGAAACAAAGAAAAGGAGGGGGGAGTTGAAGCTGTTTTGACTAAAGAGAACATTTACAGCTACTACTAATCAGCCTCATGCTTGAGAATAGTGTCATGCAAGGCCATCCAGATTTATCTCTATAAGAAAACAATGCATTATATATAAATGTATTTATTTAAAACAACTATATAATTTCAGAACAATTGAAGAGTGGCCTGTTATATTTTGGTACTCATATCAACAACTTTAGGTGCACTGTAGTTGGTTTTATTGAGCAGGGCCTGGACTAGAAGACCTTCAAGGTCCCTTCCAGCTCTGTTCTGTTCAAGTAAATTGAATATACTCGTATACAAGTATATTCAAGTATACCAAGTATATTTTGTAGCAAAGCCTTTTTTTCCTGTTTTACAAAGCTTAATTAGTTTATTTCAGGTTTGTAGCACATGCTTTTAATTATATGTATATCATGCTTTCAGATAATAGAAAGAATCACCAGTATCTCAGTAATAAAAGAATATATATGTACACACATACACATACATGCATATATAGCCTATATGCAGTAGAACAATAGTGTAGCAAATTAAGTTGCTACAATTCATACTTCCAGTGTTATAATTAAGCATACTTCCTGGTCTATCACAGATATTTCTCAACCATTTTGCTGCTGTTTTACTATACTGTTAATACATAGATTTTTACATGCAAAATCTTACATCAATATTTTTACAAAAACATCAAAAGAAAATGTTTTGAAAATTGAATACACATTTAATTTCAGGTACTTTCAAAAAGTAGTTTCTTACATGCCATTTTAGATAGGTAAAATTTTATATCTGAGTAATAAAGGATTAAAAAGGTGGTTTCTAATGTGAATATTAATAGATTACTAGTGATATTGCTGTACTAGATAATGTAACTAATATAGCTATCACATAGAAAGTAATACAATTAACTACATGCTTAACAATACTTTTGGTTATTGACTAATCTTTATTAATACGTTCCATTATCTGATTCTGTAGTGCAGCATTCTTTAGTCAGACTGTTTTAAGAGAAGTCGATTGATTGATTTTCAGTTTCAAAGTATCTGGAGCCCTTCACGTTTGCTCTAAAATCTGTAAGAAAAGTCCAAAACAGTTTTTCTTTATTTTTAAATTAAAATATAATTCAGTACATTTCTTCTTAGCTACTGAAGATGAAGATATATGTTTTAATGGAAAAATGCAAATATCATTATTAAATATTCTTCATGTATTTTAAAAATCCATGTAACTACTTTGTATTGGAATAACAGTGTCAAAATGTCAAGATTCAAATATGTTTGCAAAACACTAAGCTAGCTATTAGGAGGCTAACATTAATAGGTATACTAAGCACAAGTGCTATTTGCAGGGATGTCCATAAGGAGGGTTAAAAAAAGTGGCAGCCAATGTTCCCTTTAACATACAATGTGTGGAAAAAATTATTTTGCGCAGCTATGCTGAAATCAATTACAAAGTATGCACCACAATACCGTGTATTAATTGCAAGAATATATGTAATAGTGACATGCTAAAATATTAGTATATTTCTTAGTTAAGTTTTAGAAACTAGAGTATACTCTTACAAATTATGTCTTCAAGTCATTTTGGACACCTGGAAACTGTCCCCTGCAGGTTTTTTGGGGGGGGCAGCAATGCCTTCTCTTTAGGGCTGGGAGAAATGGCTGATCCAAGGTCACTTAACTCACCTTGTCCTTAAATATCAGTCTCCTAGTTTCTAGCCCACCTCACTACACCAAACTGACTTTATACATACATCCTTACAGATTATAATTTAATATATTAATCAATTATGACAGCATTTAAAATGGTTTCTTTCTTTTTTTGGGGAATTTGATATTGTAATTTAAATAAATAAGAAAAAAGAGACACAACAAATTTATATGTCCCCCTTGCTTTCATTTTTACATTCCTTGCTTCTTCTCTGGATGTATTCTGAACAATTAAATTTGAATTATTACAGTTTGAATGTTTTACTAAGTTGACAACAATCAAGGATCTTGTATAGCCTTAGATTCAAGAAATATGAAACCATTTTGGAGGGAGGTGTTTCTTCAAGCATGGACACTCTGGGGTTGTGCCTCTAGTGGGGGCAATCTTGAGCATTTGGGTGCAACTACAAATGGAGGAAAGGACTGCCAGCCTGCCTACTGTCCTCCTTCAGGAGCTGTCACTCAGTCTATGCCAGGAGTGCATCAAGCCAAGAAAGCAAGCTTGTCCAGGACTCCTTGCCAGTTTCAAGCCTGGAGTTTTATGGTGCCTGCATTTATCATTATTATCACTACTTGGGGTAATTTTAATTTTATGTATACTCAACTTTTTTCTGTGTGCGTGCACATATGTAGATATTTTAAGGGAGTGTTGAGGTTAGCCAGTAAAATTGAAACCCTGGCCTTTATATATATGTGTTGTATGTGCAACAAGCAAAAATGGGTGGGGCTCTGATCACACTATTGCAGGCACTATTTGGACATTTTTCTCTTCAAGTCCCCTGAAAATGCCTTTCCTACTTGCACCTTTTCTATTTGCACTGAAAACCTAAAGAAGTCTACATTCAACAATGAAAGCTTTCACAAGATCAAAATTAGGACTAAGTTCCAAAGACAATTTGTGGATGAGCATTTAATTAAAACAACAGCTGACTTCCACTATATATCACAAATTGTTGTTGTGTAGAAGATACTCAGTTTCCAAAATGCATTTGCTACATTTGTACATCGCTCTACAAGGGAGATGGCTAGCTGGTCTTTAAGAAACTTCCTGAATGTAGAAAACAACTACATAGTATTTTAGTTTAGAACCTAAAAGCCAGGTAAAAAGACCATTAGAATAAAAGTCATAATAAATTTAGGTATTGTACTTTAGTCTTCCTTCAGATCAAAATTGAAGTCTAAGTCAATACTCATCTCCAATGTTTTATTTAAAAATATGATAAAGATTTTTTTTTAAATTACAGTTTTTTATTTAATTCTGTTAAACTTTTCACTGGAATTTTAGCTGATTTTTTTTCTTATTTAAATAATTAAAGGATATGTTAACTCACAGAAAGCTATTTGGAAGATCTATGAAATTATAAAAAAATGACCAAATACTTACAAGAAGGTAATTCCATTGAGTACAACTGTGCCACAATAAATACAAATAGTTAGTGACTTATCTTTGGATAAAAAGTATAGCTTAAATTGTATTTTGATGAAAAACAATAGAATACTACCCTAAAAATGTGGTATTTACAGTGATAATTGCTCAAACTAATAAAACATTTACTAATCTTAAAGAGAAAGCAAGCTGTTTTAAAGTGCTGTCCTCATAATCCCTTGCCATTCATTATTTGGAGTAGGGCAGATGGAAATTGAAGTCTAAAACATCTGGAGGGCATAAGGTTGCCTACTCTTCTATCTTCTATTTAACCTTAGCCAGCTATCAAAAATATATCAAATCTATGCTAAGGTATTGCATAATAAAAAGAGACAGGAACATTTGTGTACTAGAATTTCACTTGAACAAAGTATAATGAAGCATGATAAACCACAGGAACAAAATAATGTTTACATGTTACCTGTTATTCCCTACCTTACCTGTATTACCTTGCTCAGGTTATGAATTTTTTATGTTTAAAAGAAAATACAGTAAATTTTAAACCATTTAAATACAAGTTCAATTTAAATTGCCAGCGTTAGACTCTGGTAACATACAGTTTCTAAAACACTTTAAATATATCTTTATACATTCTAAAATATTAGAGTAAAATTTCTAAATAATTTCTTAACTCTAACATTTGGAGACATTCTGCACAAAGCTTTATGGATTTTAGTAATCTGATCTCTGTGACTTCCTCCTTTTGGTCTTTCTTTCTTCGTGTTGCAGCAAGAATAATGATAGTATCTGTCACATTCTTTGGATGACTTAAGATAGCCGTGTTCTGAGTTGGGAGCTGAAAATTATGAACTCTTGCTTCTAGAAATGTGATGTGTGTGTGTGTGAACTATGTTTTAAAAAGCTTTAGCATTAGAGCACTGCCAGGAGAGCTGAATTTGAAATCTGGAACTTAAAGTAGCCTTTATCTTTAGTATTTCTTAGATTTTTAATATCTTAGAATTTGCTAGGGTCAAGAGCAGTTGAAAGATGTCTAAAATAAATTTTTGAAATCCCGAAGTGAGTTAATTATGAGATATTGTGAAGAATTTTAAATATCTTATATATATTCACTTGTATAGTTAACAGAGATATTGGTGCTTTAGTAAGTTTAAATTATTTCATAAACTTAGCAAATAGGAAAATAAAAAAGCATTTTATTACTTTGCTCTGCTCTGTATAACCCGATTCAATTTTTTGGGTGAATTTGGAATAAAACTATGTTAAGGGAAAAATAATTTACCTAAGATGACGCTAAAAAGAAGGTTTTTTTCCACGACATATTGGTATATCTTGTTAGGATAAGCCCACAATATACATAGAGAAGAAACATAGATATAGATATAAAAATGCCTTTTTCAAAGCAATTTTGTACATATTAGATTTTAACAATGCCTAATAAAGAACTCTTTAAAAAAACTCAATCATTACATATTAATTGGATAATATTAAATAAATGGAATAAATGTGCTCTAGCAACATTACTAATCTGATGATGACTAGTTAACTAAATTATTAACTGTATTATTAACTAATAAATAATAGAGAGAAAAATAGGTCTGCATTTACATATGTGTCCATCTGTCTGCTTTTAGAGTTTTTGTCTTCAATCAGTGGGTGAATTGGTTTTAATCCAAACAGCAGCCTGATTTTTCCCTCAAAATGTACTTTCTTTCGTCTTGTTTATTGGTGGGGAGGAGGGATTTCCTTGACAATAGATAGAACTTAATAGGTCCTTAAGAAATTTCATCTCTGTATCCACATTAGATATAATGTGAGTGGCAGAAAAATCTCCATGGATAATTCTGGGTTAGTAGATTCAGTGTTGCTGAAATCTCTAATCTCAGGTCAGCCTGAAGCAGCAGTGCATACAATCCTGTTGCCTGATGCAGCATGAATGAAAATGCTTTCTGTCAGAAACATGTGGTCTCTTCAGTCCGGAGCCTGTGTAAATCCTGTGTAAATAGAAGGAGACTAACAAAGGATGAGCCCCTGCAGCTCAGAGCATTTGGAGCCATTTGGGGGCTGAATTTGCTAAATGCTGCTTATACCGCCTGAAAAGTTGAAGAGAAAGGAGTTTAAATTCCCTTCTTTTTTCTCTTTCTACTCATACCCTGGGGGGAGGGTGTTCAAGGCCAGAAAAACTTGAGGTAAGACTATGAAAACTGTTGTTCAGTGCTCTTTTGAGTATGGAAAAGGTGGGCTGGTTCACCATCCCTTCTCTAATATCAGAAAATCCATTTTCATTTTCCCTTCTATGAATTACACAGAAGAAAACATAATCCAGTTTTTACCCTAAATTAACATATATAGACATTGTAGCATAGCTGATTAGTAAAATAACAAAACAAATAGTAAATTTGTTTCATTTTCTGTAATAGAATTTTGCATAGAGAAAGTCCCTCAAGAACATAGATAAGACAAAATTGGGGATCTTAATGCTTATAACTCAAAATGTTCTGCAAGGAAAATTATTGCTCAAATATATGCTCATATTTTCAGATGACCTTTCTTAGCCATAGGTATAGTTTACTGAGGTCTGTAAGAAAATGGAAAAACATATCCAGTAAACCTGAAGTTTTTGTTTTGTCTAAATAGTTTACATTGCAACTTATTTTGAACAATTATGTTCAATTAGAGTATTTAAGGGAAAAAATAACTCACATTATAATATCCTAACTGAAAATCTATATAATGAGCTAGTAAGTGATGTAATTCTTAGAATAGTGACGTTGAATAGTATCATGGATTATCATGGACCATGTATTAGAATATGGTTTGGGCCTTTTTAAATGAAGGAAGTGTTTTAAATCCACCCAATGTAAACCAGTTGCATTTTTTTTTATTTCTATAGTTTAAGCACACAGGCATGCAGAAGGTCAGCTGACAGAATGAGCACTGAAAGAATTTTAGAATGGCATATGGAAATAAAACCACCACCGTATCTTGTTTCTTCTTAATTTTGCCTAATAATGAAGTACTGCTACATTTGGTGTGAACGAATGTGACATAGCAGCACTGACTGCAGTTTTATATGAGACTGTTGGCCTCTAAACCTAAGAATAAATATGTAATGTTTCTTGATGTGGGAACAGACTTTTCTGCAACAGGTGGCATTTAGAGATCATAGGAACCAAGTGCATACATAATTCTGTATGGCAAATACAGGTAGTCCCTGACTCACAACAGTTCGTTTAGTGACTGTTCAAAGTTATACAGCATTGAAAAAAGTAACTTATGACCGTTGCAGCATCCCCATGGTCACATGATCAAAATTCAGATGCTTGGCAACTGACTCATATTTATGACGGTTGCAGTGTCCCGGGGTCATGTGATCACCTTTGTGACCTGACAAGCAAAGTCAATAGAGAAACCAGATTCACTTAATAACCCTGTTACTGACTTAACATCTGCAGTGATTCACTTAACAACTGTGGCAACAAAGGTCATAAAGTGGAGCAAAACTCACTTAGCAAATGTCTCACCTAGCAACAGAAATTTTGGGCTCAATTGTGGTAATACGTCGAGGACTACCTGTTCAATTCCTCATTTTGGATTATCCCACATAATTTTTCAGATGCTTTTGGAAAAATTACTGAAAATTAATTTCCAGTTTATAATTTCTCTTAGAATTGTTCTATGAATTGCAGTGACTGTTTATCCTGGAAAGATTATAGGTCTAAATAAAATGCCAAGTAAAGTGCTTATCTAAATAATTGTAATACTCTATTCCTTTTTGTTTCTATTCAAAACTAAGTTTCATTGGATTTAAATATTTTTTAAACTCTTCATCAAGTTGAGCTTGATTCTTGATAACTTCATGGATATATTTGTGTAATTTTCTTAACAGCAATAGGAAGATGTTTTGCCATAGCTTTCCTCTGGTATGCTTTTTTTTTTAAAAAAACCCAACCTTTTGCACTCTAGTTCTCGTAGGATTGATGCAGTTTATATGCTTTTTATTTCAAAAGCTATGCTTCTGTAATAAAGACATGAACCTGTTTTTCCTTTTTCCTTAACTTTTTAAACAAATTGCATTATGTTTATATTAATCTGCTCCTGTAGTTAAAACAAATGTGTGTGGTTTCTTCTGTTCTGTATAAAGTTTGGATAGCAGCTGGGCTTACATGGAAATGATGCAAGTCTGATTATAAAATTAAAATGCAGGATCTTTTTGAACTGCCGTTTATATTATATTCCCAAGAGTGTTGGATATAAATTCTTGTTCAGAGTTCAGATATCTGTTGTTATTAATTGTTACAATGTTATTTGTCGCATTTTTCAATTCACCTTTGGAATTCTAAGCTGTTTTAAGATACCATATAGTGACAGTTCAGAAGTGCAGGATAACTTGACATTTTCTTTTACCTATTGCAAACTAATGTACAAGTGGAACATAAAACATGCAGACTTAATTTACTAAATTTAAAAAGGATATATTGGCAATATATCAGACAGAATTTATAATTCTTTAGAAAATTTCACCCAAGTCAAAAGAATTCAGTTATGACACTGTAATTATTGTGTTTCTTCTACCAAATATATATAAAAATATGTTAAGTGAACAGATATTCAGAAATTACTAACTATATAAGGTGAGGAATAGCTTAAACTGTCTATAGCTTTCTTGGAACAGCAGAGGCAATTAGGACTGGAGTCTTTAAGAAAAATGATATGACGTAAAGCTCTTCTTATAGTATATACTCACTTTGAAAACAGAACGAAACATAGTTAGAAAACCAATGGGAGATAGTGATGCCAGGAACAGCATTAAATACAATTCTCTATATTTTCCCTTGAGGAAGTACACTGTATAACACAACAGTTATACAGATCTAGGGCAAGATTGACAGCTTTGTGCATTGCTGCTGGGGTGGTGGTGATGCAAAATACCTAACATGAAATGCAACATATAAGCAAACCTTCTGGGGGCATGGATCATCCATTCCTAGAAGATTCCTGAGGTTTGTGGACGTTGAAAGTGTATGAATATCTTTCTAGGAATGAAAGTTCAGTCTCTCTCATACACATGCACATATATGTGTGCACATGTGCACCCACAAATTCATAAACCTATCCTTTTAGGGAATGTTTTTTTAATTACTATCTTTGGAAATCCATGTTCTCTGAATTTTTTTTTACAGTGGGTTAAAAAAGAGTAGGAAGTGAATAATGTACAGAACTAACCTGTTTTACAACATTAAGTAAAAATGTTAGCAATATTTTCAAGTTTAGAACTTTGTACAGTATATGCAGAGATAATATTCAGCAACTCAGACACAGACTTAAATATTAGTTTAAAAAGCGATGAATGTCAGGAAGTTAAGTAGACATTCAGTTTGCAGTTATGTTTCTGTATCAAACACTGAGAACCTCAGGTTTTTGTTTCATTGCTTGTTTTGTTTTTTGCTTTGTTTTTTGGTTAATGTAAAGTTTGTTTAGGCATAATAGGATTTATTGAAAGAGATATATGCCTTTTTCATAATAATTTACAGCTCATCAACTTTGGACTCAATGCAATTCTACTTTTGAACTTGTTATAAGGTGTAGCTCCAGTTATTGATTTTAATTTTAATGGAATCTAAAATCAAAGCGTTCTGCTAAATATATCTTCATTTATACTGCTAAATATTTCTTCATTTATAATGCAGCTGTCAGGTTTACGCTTTACCATGACAGAGTGACTATCCCTATTAAAAATCAGTTATTGATGCCTGTAGAATTTTAATTGTTTCCAATATCTAATTTTGTTCTTGTGTAAATAGTTTGTGTGTGTGTTGAGTTAAACTCATTACTGACAATTAATTTCTAATAGTTTACAGTCCAGAAAAGTAAATGTTAGCCAAGTTTAACTAGAGGAATCTGAATCAGGCTGTGTAATCACATCTTAATAAAAATTTTAAAACTAAAGTGCAATCTTGGTAATTTTGAAGGTCTAAGTTATGCTTTAAATAACATCACCAAAATCTCCTTGAGTGCACACACACATAATCATTGGCCTAGAGAGAAACAGTGCATGTGTTCATTCTCATAATTTTGGAGTGTTTTTATGTCTGCCTGAGAAAAGTGAGAAAAGTTAAGGAAGTATTCTTTTCTATCTGCAGCCATTATCTGCATGCATACATAGATTTTTAGTGAAGACAAAGATATCTTTATCTAGACAATGGATAGGCCTACTGATTTCAAACTTGCACTTTTGCCGTACATTGCATTTGCTCCTCCATCTCTGGATACTGCTTTTCAAAATTGCCTGAGGCTACAGTACAGCACCTCAGATCCCCAAGGCCCATTGCCTGGCTCCTAATAGCCACTCTCCATCTGTGTCATATGAACAGCTGATGAGATAGCTCCAGTCTCTGTATTTTGGGAGCACATTCACCCAGGTTAAAATGCTGGGGTTGCCAAGGAGCAGTCAGAAGCCATTAATGTTGTGAAAATTTGCCTTGCAGCAGTTCCTTGGCATTGTGGAATTGCTATGACTGTAAAAGGATTTATGCTTATGGACGCATAGATGTAGG